>NC_060182.1:1204912-1372942 GCF_021184085.1 Oncorhynchus gorbuscha | reverse complement strand
TAATAAAGAAATATATAATTTAAAATCGTTTTCAGGTAATTTCCATAAAGAGTGTATATAGTCGTAAAATGTTTACTGGTTATTCTTGTGTTTATATCCCTTTCGTTTATTGTCTATTCCATTTGTTTCAGCAAAAGAAAACTTGAATTTGAATTGAGAGAGAAGGAGATACAGAGAGAGAGACGTGAGAGAGAGAGAGAGAGAGAGAGAGAGAGAGAGAGAGAGAGAGAGAGAGAGAGAGAGAGAGAGAGAGAGACAGAGAGAGAGAGAGAGAGAGAGAGAGAGAGAGAGAGAGAGAGAGAGAGAGAGAGAGAGAGAGAGAGAGAGAGAGAGAAAGAGAGAACAGAGAGAGAGAGACGAGAGAGAGAGAGAGAGAGAGAGAGAGAGAGAGAGAGAGAGAGAGAGAGAGACGTGAGAGAGAGAGAGAGAGAGAGAGAGAGAGAGAGAGAGAGAGAGAGAGAGAGAGAGAGAGAGAGAGAGAGAGAGAGAGAGACAGAGAGAGAAACAGAGAGAGAGAGAGACGTGAGAGAGAGAGAGAGAGAAACAGAGAGAGAGAGAGAGATAGAGAAACAGAGAGAGAGAGACGAGAGAGAGACATGTGAGAGAGAGAGAGAGAGAGAGAGAGAGAGAGAGAGAGAGAGAGAGAGAGAGAGAGAGAGAGAGAGAGAGAGAGAGAGAGAGAGAGAGAGAGAGAGAGAGAAACAGAGAGAGAGAGAGAAACAGAGAGAGAGAGAGACGTGAGAGAGAGAGAGACAGATAGAGAAACAGAGAGAGAGAGAGAGACAGATAGAGAAACAGAGAGAGAGAGACGTGAGAGAGAGAGAGAGAGAGAGAGAGAGAGAGAGAGAGAGAGAGAGAGAGAGAGAGAGAGAGAGAGAGAGAGAGAGAGAGAGAGAGAGACAGAGAGAGACAGAGAGACAGAGAGAGAGAGAGACGAGAGAGAGAGAGAGAGAGAGAGAGAGAGAGAGAGAGAGAGAGAGAGAGAGAGAGAGAGAGAGAGAGAGAGAGAGAGAGAGAGAAACAGAGAGAGAGAGAGAGACGAGAGAGAGAGAGAGAGAGAGAGAGAGAGAGAGAGAGAGAGAGAGAGAGAGAGAGAGAGAGACAGAGAAACAGAGAGAGAGAGACGTGAGAGAGAGAGACAGAGAAACAGAGAGAGAGAGACGTGAGAGAGAGAGACAGAGAAACAGAGAGAGAGACGTGAGAGAGAGAGAGAGAGAGAGACAGAGAGAGAGAGAGAGAGAGAGAGAGAGAGAGAGAGAGAGAGAGAGACGAGAGAGAGAGAGAGACAGAGAAACAGAGAGAGAGAGACGGAGAGAGAGAGAGAGAAACAGAGAGAGAGACGTGAGAGAGAGAGAGAGACGAGAGAGAGAGAGAGAGAGAGAGAGAGAGAGAGAGAGAGAGAGAGAGAGAGAGAGAGAGAGAGAGAGAGAGAGAGAGAGAGAGAGAAACAGAGAGAGAGAACAGAGAGAGAGAGAGAGAGAGAGAGAGAGAGAGAGAGAGAGAGAGAGAGAGAGAGAGAGAGAGAGAGAGAGAGAGAGAGAGAGAGAGAGAGAAAGAAAGAGTTCCCTTCAGTCAGCCAATGGCAATAGGGAGGTTCCTATGTGACAACAGTTCCTTTCAGTCAGCCAATGGCAATAGGGAGGTTCCTATGTGACAGCAGTTCCGGTGGACTTGTGCATGTACACCCTGGCCCATCTACTGTTGCTAACCCCAATTCAGACTTGTGCTCTGATATCTGCTTCACTGAATTCTGTTCTCGTAAAAGCCTGAGTTTTCTGCACGTTAACACTAGAAGCTTATTACCTAAAATGGATCAATTGAAAGTGGGGGTTCACAGCTCCAATCCTGATGTGTTGGTCATTATGGAGATGTGGTTAAGGAAGAGTGTTTTGAACACTGAAGTTAACCTTTCTGGTTACGACCTTTTTGGAGAAGACAGATCTTCCAAAGGTGGAGGAGTGGCAATCTTTACCAAGGACCCCTCCACCAAGTCTGTCCCCAAACAATTTGATTTGCTGATTTTAAGCATTAAACTTTCAAATAGCTCTTTGTTGACTGTTGCTGGGTGTTATCGTCCACCATCAGCACTGGCCTGTAACCTACCTGCCCTAAGCTCTCTCCTTCCTCCCTCCTTACACTAAGTCTGAATTTGTCCTGCTAGGTGACCTAAACTGGGACATGCTTAACCTGTTACTCCTACCCCCTACTTTTTTGAACATTCTGTTAAAAATCGCGCAACATTTCAGCGCCCTGCTGCTCATGCCAGGAATAAAGTATATGCATATGATTAGTATGTGTGGATAGAAAACACTCAGACGTTTATAAAACTGGTTAAATCACGGCTGTGACTATAACAGAACGTGCGTTTCATCGAAAAGCGCAGGAAAATCTATCCATCCGCCACATCAACCCATTGTTAAAGGCGAACCACATTAAATGGGGCTGAGGTTGCAATACCTACAGCTACCACATGATGTCAACAGTCTTGTCATTTGCCAATTCTTTGTTTCTTTTTTTCTTTTTATTTAACCTTTATTTAACCAGGCAAGTCAGTTAAGAACAAATTCTTATTTTCAATGACGGCCTAGGAACAGTGGGTTAACTGCCTGTTCAGGGGCAGCTCGGGATTCGAACTTGCAACCTTTGGGCTAGGCTACCCGGCCGTTTCTTGGTCAAACAAAGAAGAGACAAGCCATTTGTTCAGGTCTCTGACCGGATATTTTGGTTGAGATTTACCCGGACATTATTTCCAGACGTACAGCTATAGAATATACATCGCCTCGTGATCAATTTGATCACTTATTAACGTGTACTAATACCTAAAGTTGCATTGCAAAAGTATTTCAAAGTGTTTTGTGAAAGTTTATCGTCGACTTTTTTCATTAAAAAAAATGACATTACGTTATTAGACGCTATTTTTTTTGTTTATCACACAGTCTTCATAGATCGATATCTAGGCTATATATGGACCGATTTAATCGAAAAAAAGACCCAATAGTGATTATGGGACATCTAGGAGTGCCAACAAAGAAGATGGTCAAAGGTAATGAATGTTTTATATTTTATTTGTGCGGTTTGTGTAGCGATGACTATGCTAATTATTTTGTTTACATCCCCTGCGGGTCTTTTGGGGTGTTACATGCTATCAGATAATAGCTTCTCATGCTTTCGCAGAAAAGCATTTAAAAAATCTGACTTGTTGCCTGGATTCACAACGAGTGTAGCTTTAATTCAATACCCTGCATGTGTATTTTAATGAACATTTGAGTTTTAACTAGTACTATTAGCATTTAGCGTAGCACATTTGCATTTCCAGATGTCTAGATGGGACGCCTGCGTGTCAGGTAGGAGCAAGAGGTTAAACCACCTAACCAAGTTCTAAACCAATGGGACTCCCTAAATCTTTCTCAGATGATTACCAATCCCACAAGGTTGGACTCCAAACACCCAGAAAAGGCTACTCTCCTCGATGTTATCCTCACAAATAATCCGGATAGATATCAGTCTGGTGTTTCTTTAATGGCCTTAGTGATCACTGTTTAACAGCCTGTGTTCGTAAAGCTGCTCAGTGAAACGACCTGTCCTGATTTGTCATAGACGCTTGCTAAAAAACTTTAGCGAGCAAGCCACCCTTCATGAACTAGCCTCTGTAATTTGGTATAGAATCAGTTTGATCCCCTCTGTCGAAGATGCTTGGACCTTCTTTTTTGATATTTTCAGTGGTATTGTTAACAAACACACCCCCATAAAGAAAATGAGAATTAAAGACAGGTTCAGCCCCTGGTTCGACCTTGATCTGGCAGAGTTACTCCACCTCAAGAATTGCATTTGGTGAAAGGCTCGGCACATGCATACTCAGGCTGACTGGCTCTCGTTCAGGCAAATGAGAAAAAAAACTCAGGCTATCTGGAAGGCCACAGTTAGTTACTTTAAGGAGCAGTTCTCTCTGTGGGTCTAACCCCAAGAAGTTCTGGAAAACGGTTAAAGACCTGAGCAATAAACCCTCCTCCTCATAGCTCCCTTAATGTTGATGTTGATTATTACTTACAAGAAGCACATGGCTTTTTTAACTACTTCATTAAGAATACCTATTTGACACTTTGCCCGTCATCTTTGCCACTAAACCCAATGCTCCTTCCTCTTTTCCCCTGCCGAGCTACAAAGTTTCTCCCTTCAGGTGGTCCCTGAGTCCAAGGTGCTAAATGAGCTCCTTAAACTTGACCCCAAAAAAACATCTGGGTCAGATGGTTTAGACCCTTTCTACTTACGGTTGCTGCCCCTATCATTGCCAAACCTATCTCTAACCTTTTTAACCTGTTTCTCCTCTCTGGGGAGGTTCTCATTGCTTGAAAGGCAGACACAATTTGTAATTTATTTAAAGGGAGAGATCAATCTGACACTAACGGTTACAGACCTATTTCTATGTTGCCCTGTTTATCAAATGTGTTGGAAAAACTTGTCAATAATCAACTGACTGGCTTTTCTTGATGTCTATAGTATTCTCTCTGGTATTCTCCCTGACGGGCCGCCCCCAGGTGGTGAGGGTAGGTAACAGCATCTCCACCCCGCTGATCCTCAACACTGGGGCCCAACAAGGGTGCGTTCTGAGCCCTCTCCTGTACTCCCTGTTCACTCATGACTGCGTGGCCACGCACACCTCCAACTCAATCATCAAGTTTGCGGACGACACAACAGTGGTAGGCTTGATTACCAACAACGACGAGACGGCCTACAGGGAGGAGGTGAGGGCCCTCGGAGTGTGGTGTCAGGAAAATAACCTCACACTCAACATCAGCAAAACTAAGGAGATGATTGTGGACTTCAGGAAACAGCAGAGGGAACACCCCCTATCCACATTGATGGAACAGTAGTGGAGAGGGTAGTAAAGTTTTAAGTTCCTCTGCGTACACATCACGGACACACTGAATAGGTCTACCCACAAAGACAGTGTCGTGAAGAAGGTGCAGCAGCGCCTCTTCAACCTCAGGAGGCTGAAGAAATTTGGCTTGTCACCAAAAGCACTCACAAACTTCTACAGATGCATAATCGAGAGCATCCTGTCGGGCTGTATCACCGCCTGGTATGGCAACTGCATCACCGGGGGCAAACTACCTGCCCTCCAGGACACCTACACCACCCGATGTCACAGGAAGGCCATAAAGATCATCAAGGACAACAACCACCCGAGCCACTGCCTGTTCACCCCGCTATCATCCAGAAGGCGAGGTCAGTACAGGTGCATCAAAGCTGGGACCGAGAGATTGAAAAACAGCTTCTATCTCAAGGCCACCAGACTGTTAAACAGCCACCACTAACATTGAGTGGCTGCTGCCAACACACTGACTCAACTCCAGCCACTTTTATAATGGTAATTGATGGGAAATGATGTAAAATATATCACTAGCCACTTTAAACAATGCTACCTAATATAATGTTTACATACCCTACATTATTCATCTCATATGTATACGTATATACTGTACTCTATATCATCTACTGCATCTTTATGTAATACATGTATCACTAGCCATCACTAACTATGCCACTTTGTTTACATACTCATCTCTTATGTATATACTGTACTCGATACCATCTACTGCATCTTGCCTATGCCGCTCTGTACCATCACTCATTCATATATCTTTATGTACATATTCTTTATCCCTTTACACTTGTGTCTATATGGTAGTAGTTTTGGAATTGTTAGTTAGATTACTCGTTGGTTATCACTGCATTGTCGGAACTAGAAGCACAAGCATTTTGTTACACTCGCATTAACATCTACTAACCATGTGTATGTGACAAATAAAATTTGATTTGATTTGGTATGCAATCTGGTTTCCGCTCAGGTTATGGATGGGTCACTGCAACCTTAAATGTCCTCAATGATGTCACTATTGCCATTGATTCTAAGCAATGTTGTGCTGCTATTTTTATTGACTTTGCCAAAGCTTTTGATGCGGTAGACCATTCCATTCTTGTGGGCCGGCTGTGGAGTATTGGTGTCTCTGAGGGGTCTTTGGCCTGGTTTGCTAACTACCTATCTCAATGTATGAAGTGGCAGAACGGTGGCAGAACGGAGTGTTCGAGTTGTGGTGAAGTGTTTGAGAATAGCCTGAAGTTACGAAGGGGCAGTTCCTCTTGCTGCTCTGTAGGCAAGTTCCATGGTCTTGTAGTGGATTCGACTGGAGGCCAGTCAGTGGAGGAGCGGGGTGACATGGGAGAACTTGGGAAGGTTGAACACCAGGCTGCAGCGTTCTGGATTTGTTTCAGGGATTTGATGGCACAAGCAGGGAGCCCAGCCAACAGCAAGTTACACTAGTCCAGACGGGACATTATAAGTGCCTTGGATCAGGGCATCGCTTCCTGTGTGAGAAAGAGCATGAACCTTCAGGAGTGAGTTACTGCTTTATGACAGGGTGTAGTCCAGGGTCATGCCAAGGTTATTTGCACTCTGGGAGGGGGAGACCATTGAGTTGTCAACTGTGATGGAGAGGTCTTGGAGTAGGCAGGCCTTCCCCAGGAGGAAGAGCAGTTCCGTCTTGTAGAGGTTGTGCTTGAGGTGGTGGGCCGACATCCAAGGGGAGGTATTTGCCAGGCATGCAGAGATGCGTTTTGCCACCACTGAGGGAGGAGGGGATGAGGGAAGTGAGGAATGGGAGAAGGTCTCCAGAGATGGTCCGGAGAAGGGAGGAGGGGATGAGGGAGGGAGGAGGGGATGGAGGAGGGAGGAGGAGATGAGGGAAGTGAGGAATGGGAGAAGGTCTCCAGAGATGGTCCGGAGAAGGGAGGAAGGGATGGAGGAGGGAGGAGGGAGGAGGGGATGAGGGAGGGATGAGTTGATGAGGGAAGTGAGGAATGGGAGAAGGTCTCCAGAGATGGTCCGGAGAAGGGAGGAGGGGATGGAGGAGGGAGGGGGGAATGGAGGAGGGAGGAGGGGATGGAGGAGGGAGGAGGGGGTGGAGGAGGGAGGAGGGAGGAGGGGATGAGGGAGGGGATGAGGGAGGGAGGAGGGGATGAGGTCGAGCGGGCAGGTTCTCGGGTGGCCGGACCTCACTGGTCGCAGGATGTCATCTGGTAAGAGAGGGGAGAAAGAGGTCAAGGCGTAGGGTATCTCTGTGTGAGTGGGACCAGTGGACTCAGTAGGCTGAGTGAAGGAGTGGAACTAGTGGACTCAGTAGGCTGAGTGAAGGAGTGGGACCAGTGGACTCAATAGGCTGAGTGAAGGAGTGGGACCAGTGGACTCAGTAGGCTGAGTGAAGGAGTGGGACCAGTGGACTCAGTAGGCTGAGTGAAGGAGTGGGACCAGTGGACTCAATAGGCTGAGTGAAGGAGTGGGACCAATGGACTCAGTAGGCTGAGTGAAGGAGTGGGACCAGTGGACTCAATAGGCTGAGTGAGACCAGTGGACTCAATAGGCTGAGTGGGACCAGTGGACTCAATAGGCTGAGTGAAGGAGTGGGACCAGTGGACTCAATAGGCTGAGTGAAGGAGTGGGACCAGTGGACTCAATAGGCTGAGTGAAGGAGTGAGACCAGTGGACTCAATAGGCTGAGTGGGACCAGTGGACTCAATAGGCTGAGTGAAGGAGTGGGACCAGTGGACTCAATAGGCTGAGTGATGGAGTGGGACCAGTGGACTCAATAGGCTGAGTGAAGGAGTGGGACCAGTGGACTCAATAGGCTGAGTGAAGGAGTGGGACCAGTGGACTCAATAGGCTGAGTGAAGGAGTGGGACCAGTGGACTCAATAGGCTGAGTGAAGGAGTGGGACCAGTGGACTCAATAGGCTGAGTGATGGAGTGGGACCAGTGGACTCAATAGGCTGAGTGAAGGAGTGGAACCAGTGGACTCAGTAGGCTGAGTGAAGGAGTGGGACCAGTGGACTCAGTAGGATGAGTGAAGGAGTGGGACCAGTGGACTCAATAGGCTGAGTGAAGGAGTGGGACCAGTGGACTCAGTAGGATGAGTGAAGGAGTGGGACCAGTGGACTCAGTAGGATGAGTGAAGGAGTGGGACCAGTGGACTCAGTAGGATGAGTGAAGGAGTGGGACCAGTGGACTCAGTAGGCTGAGTGAAGGAGTGGGACCAGTGGACTCAGTAGGCTGAGTGAAGGAGTGGGACCAGTGGACTCAGTAGGCTGAGTGAAGGAGTGGGACCAGTGGACTCAGTAGGCTGAGTGGGACCAGTGGACTCAATAGGCTGAGTGATGGAGTGGGACCAGTGGACTCAATAGGCTGAGTGATGGAGTGGGACCAGTGGACTCAATAGGCTGAGTGAATGAATGGGACCAGTGGACTCAATAGGCTGAGTGATGGAGTGGGACCAGTGGACTCAGTAGGCTGAGTGATGGAGTGGGACCAGTGGACTCAGTAGGCTGAGTGATGGAGTGGGACCAGTGGACTCAATAGGCTGAGTGATGGAGTGGGACCAGTGGACTCAATAGGCTGAGTGAGTGGAGTGAGGGACCAGTGGACTCAGTAGGCTGAGTGATGGAGTGGGACCAGTGGACTCAGTAGGCTGAGGCTGAGTGAAGGAGTGGGACCAGTGGACTCAATAGGCTGAGTGAAGGAGTGGGACCAGTGGACTCAATAGGCTGAGTGATGGAGTGGGACCAGTGGACTCAATAGGCTGAGTGATGGAATGGGACCAGTGGACTCAATAGGCTGAGTGAAGGAGTGGGACCAGTGGACTCAATAGGCTGAGTGAAGGAGTGGGACCAATGGACTCAGTAGGCTGAGTGAAGGAGTGGGACCAGTGGACTCAATAGGCTGAGTGAGACCAGTGGACTCAATAGGCTGAGTGGGACCAGTGGACTCAATAGGCTGAGTGAAGGAGTGGGACCAGTGGACTCAATAGGCTGAGTGAAGGAGTGAGACCAGTGGACTCAATAGGCTGAGTGGGACCAGTGGACTCAATAGGCTGAGTGAAGGAGTGGGACCAGTGGACTCAATAGGCTGAGTGATGGAGTGGGACCAGTGGACTCAATAGGCTGAGTGAAGGAGTGGGACCAGTGGACTCAAGTAGGCTGAGTGAAGGAGTGGGACCAGTGGACTCAATAGGCTGAGGCTGGGAGTGGTGAAGGAGTGGGACCAGTGGACTCAATAGGCTGAGTGAAGGAGTGGGACCAGTGGACTCAATAGGCTGAGTGATGGAGTGGGACCAGTGGACTCAATAGGCTGAGTGAAGGAGTGGAACCAGTGGACTCAGTAGGCTGAGTGAAGGAGTGGGACCAGTGGACTCAGTAGGATGAGTGAAGGAGTGGGACCAGTGGACTCAATAGGCTGAGTGAAGGAGTGGGACCAGTGGACTCAGTAGGATGAGTGAAGGAGTGGGACCAGTGGACTCAGTAGGATGAGTGAAGGAGTGGGACCAGTGGACTCAGTAGGATGAGTGAAGGAGTGGGACCAGTGGACTCAGTAGGCTGAGTGAAGGAGTGGGACCAGTGGACTCAGTAGGCTGAGTGAAGGAGTGGGACCAGTGGACTCAGTAGGCTGAGTGAAGGAGTGGGACCAGTGGACTCAGTAGGCTGAGTGGGACCAGTGGACTCAATAGGCTGAGTGATGGAGTGGGACCAGTGGACTCAATAGGCTGAGTGATGGAGTGGGACCAGTGGACTCAATAGGCTGAGTGAATGAATGGGACCAGTGGACTCAATAGGCTGAGTGATGGAGTGGGACCAGTGGACTCAGTAGGCTGAGTGATGGAGTGGGACCAGTGGACTCAGTAGGCTGAGTGATGGAGTGGGACCAGTGGACTCAATAGGCTGAGTGATGGAGTGGGACCAGTGGACTCAATAGGCTGAGTGATGGAGTGGGACCAGTGGACTCAGTAGGCTGAGTGATGGAGTGGGACCAGTGGACTCAGTAGGCTGAGTGAAGGAGTGGGACCAGTGGACTCAATAGGCTGAGTGAAGGAGTGGGACCAGTGGACTCAATAGGCTGAGTGATGGAGTGGGACCAGTGGACTCAATAGGCTGAGTGATGGAATGGGACCAGTGGACTCAATAGGCTGAGTGAAGGAGTGGGACCAGTGGACTCAATAGGCTGAGTGAAGGAGTGGGACCAGTGGACTCAGTAGGCTGAGTGATGGAGTGGAACCAGTGGACTCAATAGGCTGAGTGAAGGAGTGGAACCAGTGGACTCAGTAGGCTGAGTGAAGGAGTGGGACCAGTGGACTCAGTAGGATGAGTGAAGGAGTGGGACCAGTGGACTCAATAGGCTGAGTGAAGGAGTGGGACCAGTGGACTCAGTAGGATGAGTGAAGGAGTGGGACCAGTGGACTCAGTAGGATGAGTGAAGGAGTGGGACCAGTGGACTCAGTAGGATGAGTGAAGGAGTGGGACCAGTGGACTCAGTAGGCTGAGTGAAGGAGTGGGACCAGTGGACTCAGTAGGCTGAGTGGGACCAGTGGACTCAATAGGCTGAGTGGGACCAGTGGACTCAATAGGCTGAGTGAAGGAGTGGGACCAGTGGACTCAATAGGCTGAGTGAAGGAGTGGGACCAGTGGACTCAATAGGCTGAGTGAAGGAGTGGGACCAGTGGACTCAGTAGGCTGAGTGAAGGAGTGGGACCAGTGGACTCAGTAGGCTGAGTGAAGGAGTGGGACCAGTGGACTCAGTAGGCTGAGTGAAGGAGTGGGACCAGTGGACTCAATAGGCTGAGTGAAGGAGTGGGACCAGTGGACTCAGTAGGCTGAGTGAAGGAGTGGGACCAGTGGACTCAGTAGGCTGAGTGAAGGAGTGGGACCAGTGGACTCAGTAGGCTGAGTGAAGGAGTGGGACCAGTGGACTCAATAGGCTGAGTGAAGGAGTGGGACCAGTGGACTCAATAGGCTGAGTGATGGAGTGGGACCAGTGGACTCAATAGGCTGAGTGGGACCAGTGGACTCAATAGGCTGAGTGATGGAGTGGGACCAGTGGACTCAATAGGCTGAGTGAATGAATGGGACCAGTGGACTCAATAGGCTGAGTGATGGAGTGGGACCAGTGGACTCAGTAGGCTGAGTGATGGAGTGGGACCAGTGGACTCAGTAGGCTGAGTGATGGAGTGGGACCAGTGGACTCAATAGGCTGAGTGATGGAGTGGGACCAGTGGACTCAATAGGCTGAGTGATGGAGTGGGACCAGTGGACTCAGTAGGCTGAGTGATGGAGTGGGACCAGTGGACTCAGTAGGCTGAGTGAAGGAGTGGGACCAGTGGACTCAATAGGCTGAGTGAAGGAGTGGGACCAGTGGACTCAATAGGCTGAGTGATGGAGTGGGACCAGTGGACTCAATAGGCTGAGTGATGGAATGGGACCAGTGGACTCAATAGGCTGAGTGAAGGAGTGGGACCAGTGGACTCAATAGGCTGAGTGAAGGAGTGGGACCAGTGGACTCAGTAGGCTGAGTGATGGAGTGGAACCAGTGGACTCAATAGGCTGAGTGAAGGAGTGGAACCAGTGGACTCAGTAGGCTGAGTGAAGGAGTGGGACCAGTGGACTCAGTAGGATAAGTGAAGGAGTGGGACCAGTGGACTCAATAGGCTGAGTGAAGGAGTGGGACCAGTGGACTCAGTAGGATGAGTGAAGGAGTGGGACCAGTGGACTCAGTAGGATGAGTGAAGGAGTGGGACCAGTGGACTCAGTAGGATGAGTGAAGGAGTGGGACCAGTGGACTCAGTAGGCTGAGTGAAGGAGTGGGACCAGTGGACTCAGTAGGCTGAGTGGGACCAGTGGACTCAATAGGCTGAGTGGGACCAGTGGACTCAATAGGCTGAGTGAAGGAGTGGGACCAGTGGACTCAATAGGCTGAGTGAAGGAGTGGGACCAGTGGACTCAATAGGCTGAGTGAAGGAGTGGGACCAGTGGACTCAGTAGGCTGAGTGAAGGAGTGGGACCAGTGGACTCAGTAGGCTGAGTGAAGGAGTGGGACCAGTGGACTCAGTAGGCTGAGTGAAGGAGTGGGACCAGTGGACTCAATAGGCTGAGTGAAGGAGTGGGACCAGTGGACTCAGTAGGCTGAGTGAAGGAGTGGGACCAGTGGACTCAATAGGCTGAGTGAAGGAGTGGGACCAGTGGACTCAGTAGGCTGAGTGAAGGAGTGGGACCAGTGGACTCAATAGGCTGAGTGAAGGAGTGGGACCAGTGGACTCAATAGGCTGAGTGAAGGAGTGGGACCAGTGGACTCAATAGGCTGAGTGAAGGAGTGAGACCAGTGGACTCAATAGGCTGAGTGAAGGAGTGGGACCAGTGGACTCAATAGGCTGAGTGAAGGAGTGAGACCAGTGGACTCAATAGGCTGAGTGGGACCAGTGGACTCAATAGGCTGAGTGAAGGAGTGGGACCAGTGGACTCAATAGGCTGAGTGAAGGAGTGGGACCAGTGGACTCAATAGGCTGAGTGAAGGAGTGAGACCAGTGGACTCAATAGGCTGAGTGGGACCAGTGGACTCAATAGGCTGAGTGAAGGAGTGGGACCAGTGGACTCAATAGGCTGAGTGAAGGAGTGGGACCAGTGGACTCAATAGGCTGAGTGAAGGAGTGGGACCAGTGGACTCAATAGGCTGAGTGAAGGAGTGGGACCAGTGGACTCAATAGGCTGAGTGAAGGAGTGGGACCAGTGGACTCAATAGGCTGAGTGGGACCAGTGGACTCAGTAGGCTGAGTGAAGGAGTGGGACCAGTGGACTCAGTAGGCTGAATGAAGGAGTGGGACCAGTGGACTCAGTAGGCTGAGTGAAGGAGTGGGACCAGTGGACTCAGTAGGCTGAGTGAATGAATAGGACCAGTGGACTCAATAGGCTGAGTGATGGAGTGGGACCAGTGGACTCAGTAGGCTGAGTGATGGAGTGGGACCAGTGGACTCAATAGGCTGAGTGAAGGAGTGGAACCAGTGGACTCAGTAGGCTGAGTGAAGGAGTGGGACCAGTGGACTCAGTAGGATGAGTGAAGGAGTGGGACCAGTGGACTCAATAGGCTGAGTGAAGGAGTGGGACCAGTGGACTCAGTAGGATGAGTGAAGGAGTGGGACCAGTGGACTCAGTAGGCTGAGTGAAGGAGTGTGACCAGTGGACTCAGTAGGATGAGTGAAGGAGTGGGACCAGTGGACTCAATAGGCTGAGTGAAGGAGTGAGACCAGTGGACTCAATAGGCTGAGTGAAGGAGTGGGACCAGTGGACTCAATAGGCTGAGTGGGACCAGTGGACTCAATAGGCTGAGTGAAGGAGTGGGACCAGTGGACTCAATAGGCTGAGTGAAGGAGTGGGACCAGTGGACTCAATAGGCTGAGTGAAGGAGTGGGACCAGTGGACTCAATAGGCTGAGTGAAGGAGTGGGACCAGTGGACTCAATAGGCTGAGTGAAGGAGTGGGACCAGTGGACTCAATAGGCTGAGTGGGACCAGTGGACTCAGTAGGCTGAGTGAAGGAGTGGGACCAGTGGACTCAATAGGCTGAGTGAAGGAGTGGGACCAGTGGACTCAGTAGGCTGAGTGAAGGAGTGGGACCAGTGGACTCAATAGGCTGAGTGAAGGAGTGGGACCAGTGGACTCAATAGGCTGAGTGAAGGAGTGAGACCAGTGGACTCAATAGGCTGAGTGAAGGAGTGGGACCAGTGGACTCAATAGGCTGAGTGAAGGAGTGAGACCAGTGGACTCAATAGGCTGAGTGAAGGAGTGGGACCAGTGGACTCAATAGGCTGAGTGAAGGAGTGAGACCAGTGGACTCAATAGGCTGAGTGGGACCAGTGGACTCAATAGGCTGAGTGAAGGAGTGGGACCAGTGGACTCAATAGGCTGAGTGAAGGAGTGGGACCAGTGGACTCAATAGGCTGAGTGAAGGAGTGAGACCAGTGGACTCAATAGGCTGAGTGGGACCAGTGGACTCAATAGGCTGAGTGAAGGAGTGGGACCAGTGGACTCAATAGGCTGAGTGAAGGAGTGGGACCAGTGGACTCAATAGGCTGAGTGAAGGAGTGGGACCAGTGGACTCAATAGGCTGAGTGAAGGAGTGGGACCAGTGGACTCAATAGGCTGAGTGAAGGAGTGGGACCAGTGGACTCAATAGGCTGAGTGGGACCAGTGGACTCAGTAGGCTGAGTGAAGGAGTGGGACCAGTGGACTCAGTAGGCTGAATGAAGGAGTGGGACCAGTGGACTCAGTAGGCTGAGTGAATGAATGGGACCAGTGGACTCAGTAGGCTGAGTGAAGGAGTGGGACCAGTGGACTCAGTAGGCTGAGTGAATGAATGGGACCAGTGGACTCAATAGGCTGAGTGATGGAGTGGGACCAGTGGACTCAGTAGGCTGAGTGATGGAGTGGGACCAGTGGACTCAATAGGCTGAGTGAAGGAGTGGAACCAGTGGACTCAGTAGGATGAGTGAAGGAGTGGGACCAGTGGACTCAGTAGGCTGAGTGAAGGAGTGGGACCAGTGGACTCAGTAGGATGAGTGAAGGAGTGGGACCAGTGGACTCAGTAGGCTGAGTGAAGGAGTGGGACCAGTGGACTCAGTAGGCTGAGTGAAGGAGTGGGACCAGTGGACTCAATAGGCTGAGTGGGACCAGTGGACTCAGTAGGCTGAGTGAAGGAGTGGGACCAGTGGACTCAATAGGCTGAGTGAAGGAGTGGGACCAGTGGACTCAATAGGCTGAGTGAATGAGGAGCAGATGTTGTCAACCATATTTTCAAAGGTGGGAGGGGTGGACGATTATTAAGGAGGCGAAGGTAGAAAAGAAAAGAGGCAGGGGCTCAACGTTTAAAGTGATAGAAAGTGGATTTAGCATTCCAGCATGACCACCTGGGTCAGGGGATGAGTGGTTAAGGTTGGAGAAGAGGGGGCAGGAATGAAAACAAAGTAGTGATCAGAGACCTGGAGGGAGGTTGCGGTGAGATTAGTAGCAGAACAGCCTCTAGTAGAGAGGAGGACAAGCGAATTGCCTGCCTGGTGAGTGGGAGGGGACTGGGAAAGTGGGAGGGGACTGGGAAAGTGGGAGGTCAAGCGTATTGCCTGCCTATTGAGTAGGAGGGGACTGGGAAAGTGGGAGGGGACTGGGAAAGTGGGAGGGGACTGGGAAAGGGTGAGGTAAAAAGAGGCCAGGACGGGAAACAGAGGGTTGAAAAATAAATTAATCAAAGGCGGACATTGGGAGGTTGAAGTCGCCAAGTATGAAGAACGATGAGCCATTGTCAGGAAATTAGCTGACCAACGTGTCAAGCTCTTTGAGAAACTCTCGAAGGCACCTGGTGGGTGATAGAGCTTGAGTAGAAAGTGACAGTGGCAGCATGGAGAGAGAGAGATAAAACACACCTGAACATATTCCACTTCCACCGGTCTTATGTCTATTGTTCGTGATTCTTGGCCCATGGAAGTCTCTTCTTATGTTCTTTACTAGTGGTTTCTTTGCAGCAATTTGTCCATGAAGGTCTGAAGCAGAGGTAACTGTGTCTTCCTTTCCTATGGCTGTCCTTATAAGAGCCAGTTTCACCGTAGCGCTTGATGGTTTTGCGACTGCACTTGATGGACTGTCATTTATCTTTGCTTATTTAAGCTGTTCTTACCATACTATGGAATTTGGTCTTTTACCAAATAGGGATATCTTCTGTATACCATCCCTACCGTGTCAGAACACAACTGATCTACTCAAACTCATTAAGATGGAAATATATTCCAAAATGTAACTTTTAAAAAGTGTTAATTGAAATGCATTCCAGGTGACTACCTCATGAAGCTGGTTGACAGAATGCCAAGCGTGCAAATCTTTCATCAAGGCAAAGGGTAGCTATTTTGAAGAATCTAAAATCTATTTTCATTTCTTTAACACTTTTTTTGGTTACTACATGATTCCATATGTGTTATTTCATAGTTTTGATGTCTTCACTATTATTCTACAATGTAGAAGTTAGTCAGATAAATAACAACTCTGGAATGAGTAGGCGTGTCTAAACCTTTGACTGGTCATGTACGTTTTAAAACACAAGAAGTAAAGCCAGACATGCCATTACTGCAGGGGAATTTGGCAAACAGAGCATTAGAGAATTAGAGACAGTGAGAAAGAGAGTTAGAGAGAGAGCAAAGGAGAGAGTCTTTGTTCCCTCAGACAAAGAAACTGACAAAGAGCCAAGGACACCTGATAACTAGTAAAGGGAAAAGGGGGAGTTAGGGGGTGAGGGGGAGAACAGAGGTCCAGAGAGGTCAGATGGGGACAGGTGGGGAGAACAGGAGTCTGTTGTGGTGTAGAGCCTAATAAAGGATAGAGTTAGTAGAACAAGGAGTAATGAGGGGTAGGGTTACCTCTCCTCTTCCCCTCCTCTCCTCCTCCCCTCCTATCCTCCCCACTCCCAACCTCTACTACTCTCCTCCTCCTCTCCTCTGGTATCCTCACCATCTGAGGTGCACTTCCCGGCTGGGCCTCAGAGAAACAGGGGCCTGGGAACAAGCACCAAGAGAGACAGGGGCCTGGGGACAAGCACCAAGAGAGACAGGGGCCTGGGAACAACCACCAAGAGAGCCAGGGGCCTGGGAACAACCACCAAGAGAGACAGGGGCCTGGGGACAACCACCAAGAGAGACAGGGGCCTGGCGACAACCACCAAGAGAGACAGGGGCCTGGGGACAACCACCAAGAGAGACAGGGGCCTGGGGACAACCACCAAGGGAGACAGGGGCCTGGCGACAACCACCAAGAGAGACAGGGGCCTGGGGACAACCACTAAGAGAGCCAGGGGCCTGGCGACAACCACCTAGAGAGACAGGGGCCTGGGGAAAACCACCAAGAAAGACAGGGGCCTGGGGAAAACCACCAAGAGAGACAGGGGCCTGGGAACAACCACCAAGAGAGACAGGGGCCTGGGAACAACCACCAAGAGAGACGGGGCCTGGGAACAACCACCAAGAGAGACAGGGGCCTGGGAACAACCACCAAGAGAGCCAGGGGCTTGGGGACAATCATCAAGAGACACAAGGGCATGGGGACAATCACAGAGAGACAAGGGCATGGGGACAATCACAAACAGACATGTGCCTGGGGACAATCACAAAGAGACATGGGTCTGGGGGAAACCACCAAGAGAGACAGGGGCCTGGGAACAACCACCAAGAGAGACAGGGGCCTGGGGACAACCACCAAGAGAGACAGGGGCCTGGGGACAACCACCAAGGGAAACATGGGCCTGGGGACAACCACCAAGAGAGACAGGGGCCTGGGAACAACCACCAAGAGAGACAGGCCTGGGGACAACCACCAAGAGAGACAGGGGCCTGGGGACAACCACCAAGAGAGACAGGGGCCTCTGGACAACCACAAAGAGACACAGGGGCCTGGGGACAACCACAAAGAGACACAGGGGCCTGGGGACAACCACCAAGGGAGACATGGGCCTGGGGACAACCACCAAGAGAGACAGGGGCCTCTGGACAACCACAAAGAGACACAGGGGCCTGGGGACAACCACAAAGAGGCACAGGGGCCTGGGGACAACCACCAAGGGAGACATGGGCCTGGGGACAACCACCAAGAGAGACAGGGGCCTCTGGACAACCACAAAGAGACACAGGGGCCTGGGGACAACCACAGAAAGACAGGGGCCTGGGGACAACCACCAAGAGAGATAGGGGCCTGGGGACAACCACCAAGAGAGACAGGGTCCTGGGGACAACCACAGAGAGACACAGGGGCCTGGGGACAACCACCAAGAGAGATAGGGGCCTGGGGACAACCACCAAGAGAGACAGGGTCCTGGGGACAACCACAGAGAGACACAGGGGCCTGGGGACAACCACCAAGAGAGATAGGGGCCTGGGGACAACCACCAAGAGAGACAGGGGCCTGGGGACAACCACCAAGAGAGACAGGGGCCTGGGGACAACTACAGAGAGACAGGGGCCTGGGGACAACCACCAACAGAGAGGGGCCTGGGGACAACCACAGATAGACACAGGGACCTGGGGACAACCACAGAGAGACACAGGGGCCTGGGGACAACCACCAAGAGAGACAGGGGCCTGGGGACAACCACCAAGAGAGACAGGGGCCTGGGGACAACTACAGAGAGACAGGGGCCTGGGGACGACCACCAACAGAAAGGGCCCTGGGGACAACCACAGAGAGACAGGGGCCTGGGGACAACTACAGAGAGACAGGGGCCTGGGGACAACCACCAACAGAGAGGGGCCTGGGGACAACCACCAAGAGAGACATTGGCCTGGGGACAACAACACAGAGAGACAGGGGCCTGGGGACAGTAGTAGTGTAGTGGTGGTGTAGTAGAGGAATGGTGGTGGTGTAGTGGTGGTGTAGTGGTGTTGTAGTGGAAGTGTAGTGGTAATGTGTTAGAGGAATGGTGGTGGTGTAGTGGTGGTGTAGTGGAGGTGTAGTGGTCATGTGGTAGAGGAATGGTGGTGGTGTAGTGGTGGTGTAGTGGTGGTGTTGTGGTGGTGTTGTGGTGGTGTTGTAGAGGTGTAGTGGTGGTGTAGTAGAGGTGTAGTGGTGCTGTAGTAGAGGTGTAGTAGAGGTGTTGTAGAGGTGTAGTGGTGCTGTAGTAGAGGTGTAGTAGAGGTGTAGTGGTGGTGTAGTAGAGGTGTTGTAGAGGTGTAGTGGTGCTGTAGTAGAGGTGTAGTAGAGGTGTTGTAGAGGTGTAGTGGTGCTGTAGTAGAGGTGTAGTAGAGGTGTAGTGGTGGTGTAGTAGAGGTGTTGTAGAGGTGTTGTAGAGGTGTAGTGGTGGTGTTGTAGAGGTGTAGTGGTGCTGTAGTAGAGGTGTAGTAGAGGTGTAGTGGTGGTGTAGTAGAGGTGTTGTAGAGGTGTAGTGGTGGTGTAGTAGAGGTGTAGTAGAGGTGTTGTAGAGGTGTAGTGGTGCTGTAGTAGAGGTGTAGTAGAGGTGTTGTAGAGGTGTAGTGGTGCTGTAGTAGAGGTGTAGTAGAGGTGTAGTGGTGGTGTAGTAGAGGTGTTGTAGAGGTGTAGTGGTGCTGTAGTAGAGGTGTAGTAGAGGTGTTGTAGAGGTGTAGTGGTGCTGTAGTAGAGGTGTAGTAGAGGTGTAGTGGTGGTGTAGTAGAGGTGTTGTAGAGGTGTTGTAGAGGTGTAGTGGTGGTGTTGTAGAGGTGTAGTGGTGCTGTAGTAGAGGTGTAGTAGAGGTGTAGTGGTGGTGTAGTAGAGGTGTTGTAGAGGTGTAGTGGTGGTGTAGTAGAGGTGTAGTAGAGGTGTTGTAGAGGTGTAGTGGTGCTGTAGTAGAGGTGTAGTAGAGGTGTTGTAGAGGTGTAGTGGTGCTGTAGTAGAGGTGTAGTAGAGGTGTTGTAGAGGTGTAGTGGTGCTGTAGTAGAGGTGTAGTAGAGGTGTAGTGGTGGTGTAGTAGAGGTGTTGTAGAGGTGTTGTAGAGGTGTAGTGGTGGTGTTGTAGAGGTGTAGTGGTGCTGTAGTAGAGGTGTAGTGGTGGTGTAGTAGAGGTGTAGTGGTGCTGTAGTAGAGGTGTAGTGGTGCTGTAGTAGAGGTGTAGTGGTGGTGTAGTAGAGGTGTAGTGGTGCTGTAGTAGAGGTGTAGTGGTGGTGTTGTAGAGGTGTTGTGGTGGTGTAGTAGAGGTGTAGTGGTGGTGTTGTAGAGGAGTAGTGGTGGTGTAGTAGAGGTGTAGTTGTCTAGTGTAGTGGTGGTGTCGTTATGAAGTTGCCTATTGTAGTGGTGGTGTAGTTGTGTAGTTGTCTAGTATAGGATAGGGGTGGTGTAGTTGTGTAGTTGTCTAGTATTGTGGGGTTGTAGTTTTATTGTGTAGTGGTGGTGTCGTTGTGTCGTTTAATAGTGGTGTAGTTGTCAATTGTAGTGGTGGTGTAGTTGTGTAGTATAGTGGTGGTGTAGTTGTGTAGTATATTAGTGGTATAGTTGTATAGTGTAGTGCTGTATCTGACCAGTAGGGGGCAGCACCCTACACACTTTTCTGAGATCTTTGTTTCAGATGCTCCTGATACTGTGGGTTTTCTGGGGGAGAACATTTCATTAATGACACATACAAGGTGAGACGACAACAGACACTTGCAGGCAAACACACTCCAGCATACACACACACACGCACACACACACGCACGCACACGCACGCACACACAGTTGTGGTTTGGCACAGCAAAGGAAACTAATTCAGTTTAATGCCTGTGTGTTCTGTTAGGATGTTAAACCCTGGTCATAATGCCTATGTATTCTGTTTAGAACCCTGGTCATAATGCCTATGTATTCTGTTTAGAACCCTGATCATAATGCCTATGTATTCTGTTTAGAACCCTGGTCATAATGCCTATGTATTCTGTTTAGAACCCTGGTCATAATGACTCCATTATGTTAGGATGTTAATCCCTGGTTATAATGACTCCATTCTGTTAGGATGTTAATCCCTGGTCATAATGACTCCATTCTGTTAGGATGTTAATCCCTGGTTATAATGACTCCATTCTGTTAGGATGTTAATCCCTGGTCATAATGACTCCATTCTGTTAGGATGTTAATCCCTGGTCATAATGACTCCATTCTGTTAGGATGTTAATCCCTGGTTATAATGACTCCATTCTGTTAGGATGTTAATCCCTGGTTATAATGACTCCATTCTGTTAGGATGTTAATCCCTGGTTATAATGACTCCATTCTGTTAGGATGTTAATCCCTGGTTATAATGACTCCATTATGTTAGGATGTTAATCCCTGGTTATAATGACTCCATTCTGTTAGGATGTTAATCCCTGGTTATAATGACTCCATTCTGTTAGGATGTTAATCCCTGGTTATAATGACTCCATTCTGTTAGGATGTTAATCCCTGGTTATAATGACTCCATTCTGTTAGGATGTTAATCCCTGGTTATAATGACTCTATTCTGTTAGGATGTTAATCCCTGGTTATAATGACTCCATTCTGTTAGGATGTTAATCCCTGGTTATAATGACTCCATTCTGTTAGGATGTTAATCCCTGGTTATAATGACTCCATTCTGTTAGGATGTTAATCCCTGGTTATAATGACTCCATTCTGTTAGGATGTTAATCCCTGGTTATAATGACTCCATTATGTTAGGATGTTAATCCCTGGTTATAATGACTCCATTCTGTTAGGATGTTAATCCCTGGTTATAATGACTCCATTCTGTTAGGATGTTAATCCCTGGTTATAATGACTCCATTCTGTTAGGATGTTAATCCCTGGTTATAATGACTCCATTCTGTTAGGATGTTAATCCCTGGTTATAATGACTCCATTCTGTTAGGATGTTAATCCCTGGTTATAATGACTCCATTCTGTTAGGATGTTAATCCCTGGTTATAATGACTCTATTCTGTTAGGATGTTAATCCCTGGTTATAATGACTCCATTCTGTTAGGATGTTAATCCCTGGTTATAATGACTCCATTCTGTTAGGATGTTAATCCCTGGTTATAATGACTCTATTCTGTTAGGATGTTAATCCCTGGTTATAATGACTCCATTCTGTTAGGATGTTAATCCCTGGTCATAATGACTCTATTCTGTTAGGATGTTAATCCCTGGTTATAATGACTCCATTCTGTTAGGATGTTAATCCCTGGTCGTTAGGATGTTAATCCCTGGTTATAATGACTCCATTCTGTTAGGATGTTAATCCCTGGTTATAATGACTCCATTCTGTTAGGATGTTAATCCCTGGTTATAATGACTCCATTCTGTTAGGATGTTAATCCCTGGTTATAATGACTCCATTCTGTTAGGATGTTAATCCCTGGTTATAATGACTCCATTCTGTTAGGATGTTAATCCCTGGTTATAATGACTCCATTCTGTTAGGATGTTAATCCCTGGTTATAATGACTCCATTCTGTTAGGATGTTAATCCCTGGTTATAATGACTCTATTCTGTTAGGATGTTAATCCCTGGTTATAATGACTCCATTCTGTTAGGATGTTAATCCCTGGTTATAATGACTCCATTTTGTTAGGATGTTAATCCCTGGTTATAATGACTCCATTCTGTTAGGATGTTAATCCCTGGTTATAATGACTCCATTCTGTTAGGATGTTAATCCCTGGTCATAATGACTCTATTCTGTTAGGATGTTAATCCCTGGTTATAATGACTCCATTCTGTTAGGATGTTAATCCCTGGTTATAATGACTCCATTCTGTTAGGATGTTAATCCCTGGTTATAATGACTCTATTCTGTTAGGATGTTAATGTTAATGACTCCATTCTGTTTGGATGTTAATCCCTGGTTATAATGACTCCATTCTGTTAGGATGTTAATCCCTGGTTATAATGACTCCATTCTGTTAGGATGTTAATCCCTGGTTATAATGACTCCATTCTGTTAGGATGTTAATCCCTGGTTATAATGACTCCATTCTGTTAGGATGTTAATCCCTGGTTATAATGACTCCATTCTGTTAGGATGTTAATCCCTGGTTATAATGACTCCATTCTGTTAGGATGTTAATCCCTGGTTATAATGACTCCATTCTGTTAGGATGTTAATCCCTGGTCATAATGACTCCATTCTGTTAGGATGTTAATCCCTGGTTATAATGACTCCATTCTGTTAGGATGTTAATCCCTGGTTATAATGACTCCATTCTGTTAGGATGTTAATCCCTGGTCATAATGACTCCATTCTGTTAGGATGTTAATCCCTGGTCATAATGACTCCATTCTGTTAGGATGTTAATCCCTGGTTATAATGACTCCATTCTGTTAGGATGTTAATCCCTGGTTATAATGACTCCATTCTGTTAGGATGTTAATCCCTGGTTATAATGACTCCATTCTGTTAGGATGTTAATCCCTGGTTATAATGACTCTATTCTGTTAGGATGTTAATCCCTGGTTATAATGACTCCATTCTGTTAGGATGTTAATCCCTGGTTATAATGACTCTATTCTGTTAGGATGTTAATCCCTGGTTATAATGACTCCATTCTGTTAGGATGTTAATCCCTGGTTATAATGACTCCATTCTGTTAGGATGTTAATCCCTGGTTATAATGACTCCATTCTGTTAGGATGTTAATCCCTGGTTATAATGACTCCATTCTGTTAGGATGTTAATCCCTGGTTATAATGACTCCATTCTGTTAGGATGTTAATCCCTGGTTATAATGACTCCATTCTGTTAGGATGTTAATCCCTGGTTATAATGACTCTATTCTGTTAGGATGTTAATCCCTGGTTATAATGACTCCATTCTGTTAGGATGTTAATCCCTGGTTATAATGACTCCATTCTGTTAGGATGTTAATCCCTGGTTATAATGACTCCATTCTGTTAGGATGTTAATCCCTGGTTATAATGACTCCAATAAGGTGCTATTTGGGATGTAACCCAAGAGACTGATTTCCATACGAGCCTGAAGCGTGATACTCCGGCTAAGAGAAACAGACTGGTGTGATTACAGTGAGATACTAATAGAATGAGAATTCATGGAACTGTGGAGTGGTTCTACCTTTATCCACGTATTAGAGTTCAACTGTTCTACTGTGGTGTAAACACTGTGGCCATGCCTATCAGTGTTAGAGTTCAACTGTTCTACTGTGGTGTAAACACTGTGGCCATGCCTATCAGTGTTAGAGTTCTACTGTTCTACTGTGGTGTAAACACTGTGGCCATGTCTATCAGTACTAGAGTTATACTGTTCTACTGTGGTATAAACACTGCAGAGGACCTGTTACAATAATAATACTAGCAGAAAAAGTCAAACCCACCCTTAAAGAAAATACTCAAATACAGAATAAAAACCACCCATGTGTTGGTGAGGCATTCTGAGTGGCATACACCCATGCACACACACACACACACACACACACACACACACACACACACACACACACACACACACACACACACACACACACACACACACACACACACACACACACACACACACACACACACACACACACACACACACACACACACACACACACACACACGCACACAGCCTGCATGTCCCCGAGTCATGGTGTTGGGCAGCTCTGTGTGACTGTGTAACCTCAGTGGTCTCACAGGGTACAGAGAGAAGACAGGACACACACACTGGAATGTAAGCTGAGGGAAATGTGGGACCTTGTCTTAGACTGTGTGTGAGAGAGTCTTGTCGACTTGTAACCGCAGAGACTTTTGGTTGCTCGTGGCAAACATACACGGATAATCCACCAAGTATTGCAGGGAGAGAAACATAACTTCTAAATATGAGCCATAGCCTGACTCTCCCCCCCCCTCCCTCTGTCTCACAAGGTAAAATGGTGTCTATTGTCAAACCTATGGAGAGAGAGGGGGGTGGAAGACGATGGGGCCTTGACAAAGCTGTGAATGACAGAATGAGAAATTGAAAAGAAGTTGTGTACTGGGTTATAGCAAGAGAAGGAGGGAGGGAGGGAGGGAGGGAGGGAGGGAGGGAGGGAGGGAGGGAGGGAGGGAGGGAGGGAGGGAGGGAGGGAGGGAGGGAGGGAGGGAGGGAGGGAGGGAGGGAGGGAGGGAGGGAGGGAAGAGTGCAGGTAACACCTTTAGGTCATTTGGCAGCCAGGAGAATAAGTCACTTTCCTGTATTCATCTGAAGGTATTTTCCCAGGCTTTGAAATGGCTCTTTTCCCATTTTGTCCACTTTTCTAACATTGCTGAAATACCACTACCTGTGAGATCCATAATAATCAGACAGCCTCCAAATGGGGTGTCGTTCAGTGTGTGTGTGTGTGTGTGTGTGTGTGTGTGTGTGTGTGTGTGTGTGTGTGTGTGTGTGTGTGTGTGTGTGTGTGTGTGTGTGTGTGTGTGTGTGTGTGTCTGTCTCTGTTTCTGTACTTTTAGAAAAAATACAAACTGTGTTGTTGTGTTGTTGTGTTGTTGTGTTGTTGTGTTGTTGTGTTATTCTGTTGTTGTGTTGTTGTGTTGTTGTGTTGTTGTGTTGTTGTGTTGTTGTGTTATTCTGTTATTCTGTTGTTTTGTCGTTGTGTTATTACTGTTATTCTGTTGTTGTGTTGTTGTGTTGTTGTGTTGTTCTGTTGTTCTGTTGTTGTGTTGTTGTGTTGTGCTGTTATTCTGTTATTCTGTTGTTTTGTCGTTGTGTTATTACTGTTATTCTGTTGTTGTGTTGTTGTGTTATTCTGTTGTTGTGTTGTTGTGTTGTTGTGTTGTTGTGTTGTTGTGTTATTCTGTTGTTGTGTTGTTGTGTTGTTGTGTTATTCTGTTGTTGTGTTGTTGTGTTGTTGTGTTGTTGTGTTGTTGTGTTATTCTGTTGTTGTGTTGTTGTGTTATTCTGTTGTTGTGTTGTTGTGGTATTCTGTTGTTGTGTTGTTGTGTTATTCTGTTGTTGTGTTGTTGTGTTGTTGTGTTATTCTGTTGTTGTGTTGTTGTGTTGTTGTGTTGTTCTGTTGTTGTGTTGTTGTGTTGTTGTGTTGTTGTGTTGTTCTGTTGTTCTGTTGTTCTGTTGTTGTGTTGTTGTGTTATTCCGTTGTTGTGTTGTTGTGTTATTCTGTTGTTGTGTTGTTCTGTTGTTGTGTTGTTGTGTTATTCTGTTGTTCTGTTGTTCTGTTGTTGTGTTGTTGTGTTGTTGTGTTATTCTGTTATTCTGTTGTTTTGTCGTTGTGTTATTACTGTTATTCTGTTGTTGTGTTGTTGTGTTGTTGTGTTGTTGTGTTGTTGTGTTGTTGTGTTGTTCTGTTGTTGTGTTGTTGTGTTGTTCTGTTGTTCTGTTGTTGTGTTGTTGTGTTGTGCTGTTATTCTGTTATTCTGTTGTTTTGTCGTTGTGTTATTACTGTTATTCTGTTGTTGTGTTGTTGTGTTGTTGTGTTGTTGTGTTGTTGTGTTGTTGTGTTATTCTGTTGTTGTGTTGTTGTGTTGTTGTGTTGTTGTGTTATTCTGTTGTTGTGTTGTTGTGTTGTTGTGTTGTTGTGTTATTCTGTTGTTGTGTTGTTGTGTTGTTGTGTTGTTGTGTTATTCTGTTGTTGTGTTGTTGTGTTATTCTGTTGTTGTGTTGTTGTGGTATTCTGTTGTTGTGTTGTTGTGTTATTCTGTTGTTGTGTTGTTGTGTTGTTGTGTTATTCTGTTGTTGTGTTGTTGTGTTGTTGTGTTGTTGTGTTGTTGTGGTATTCTGTTGTTGTGTTGTTGTGTTATTCTGTTGTTGTGTTGTTGTGTTGTTGTGTTATTCTGTTGTTGTGTTGTTGTGTTGTTGTGTTGTTGTGTTGTTCTGTTGTTCTGTTGTTGTGTTGTTGTGTTGTTGTGTTGTTGTGTTGTTGTGTTGTTCTGTTATTTTGTCGTTGTGTTGTTGTGTTGTTGTGTTATTCTGTTGTTGTGTTGTTGTGTTGTTCTGTTATTGTGTTGTTGTGTTGTTGTGTTATTACTGTTATTCTGTTATTTTGTCATTGTGTTGTGCTGTTATTCTGTTATTTTGTCATCAGTCTACCTGTGAACTCCATATCACGTACCTTAAAGACAGAGCCATTTAATAGTTCTGACACATCACTATATTCTATTATATTCTACTCTACTCTACTCTATTGTACTCTACTCTAATCTACTCTATTTATTCTGTTCTACTCTATTATATTGTGTTCTATTATACTCTACTCTAGTCTATTCTACATTTACATTACATTTAAGTCATTTAGCAGACGCTCTTATCCAGAGCGACTTACAAATTGGATTCTACTCTACTCTACTCTACTATATTCTGCTCTACTCTATTTATTATGTTCTACTCTATTATATTGTGTTCTATTATACTCTACTCAATTAAGTATTTCTACTCCATTATATTGTGTTCTATTATACTCTACTATACTCTAGTCTATTATACTCTACTCTACTCTATTACACTCTACTCTACTCTACTCTATTCTACTCTATTCTACTCTACTCTACTCTATTTATTATGTTCTACTCTATTATATTGTGTTCTATTATACTCTACTCAATTAAGTATTTCTACTCCATTATATTGTGTTCTATTATACTCTACTATACTCTAGTCCAGGGGTGTCAAACATACGGCCCGCGGGCCGGAACCGGCCCCCAAGGAGGTTCGATCAGGCCCGCAGGATAATTTGAAAGTGGAAAAAATGCATAAAAGACATGGAATTAATATTTTTAATTCGCTGCAATTCATGGATTATCCGCTAAGGGGCGCACTCTTTCCATCAGAGTAGAAGACAAGCCGCATCACTGAGACAGACTGAAAACAGCAGACGGTATCAATGCGCCATCTGCTGCTTGTTACGACGTTGTTAATACCTTGGTCTCTACCTCTCCGCTACACCCTCATTAGCCAAAATGTCGTTATCCAAACGGAGAAAAGGAGTGTAGAATTTTCAAAGAAAAATGGACCACGTCCTATTTATTTACAGAGATGCACGGAAAACCTTTGTGCTTGGTGTGTTTGCAACAAGTTTCGGTATTGAAGGAATATAATATTCGACGCCACTACGAGACTCATCACAGCGAAAAATATGACGGCTTGCAAGGACAACTGAGAAGAGATAAGATTAACGAATTGCTGGCGGGTCTGAGGAAACAGCAGTCAACTTTCATCCAGAGCCGAGAAGTCAGTGAAGCAGCGGTAAAAGCCAGCTACCTAATTGCTAGCGAAATAGCATTAGCATCGAAGCCGTATTCCAACGGTGACTTTGTTAAACGATGCATTACACATTTAAAATCACTCTCCTTAGTTTGTAAGGTGTACGCAGGGATTACATTTAGATTTTATATGCGTATGTGTAAGTGGTTTAAAAATTCCTTTCTTTAAAAGTCTCATTTAATCTTAAAGTGCATTACTATATTTTTCAGTACCAATTAAAGTTTTGTGCCTTTGTACAATCAGTGGGATCAGTTGCAATGCATATTTGTGAATGATAAAAGTAAATTGCACATTTGTCTAAGGAAATATGAGGTGTTTCATGAAATGTTTTGTAAAAGGATAGTTCATTAAATTTCAATATTTTCCTAATGTTCTTGTGCTTCTTTACACCAAAACAAAGGAAAGACATGATATTTTGGTTATTTATAGCAGAGTATGGTATAATTTTAATGGTCCGGCCCACTTGACATCTCCCTAGGCCGTATGTGGCCCACGATGCGAAATGAGTTTGACACCCCTGCTCTAGTCTATTCTACTCTACTCTACTCTATTACACTCTACTCTACTCTACTCTATTCTACTCTACTCTATTTATTCTGTTCTACTCTACTATATTGTGTTCTACTCTCTGTATTCTACTCTACTCTACTCTATTATACTCTACTCTATTCTACTCTACTCTATTCTACTCTATTAAACTCTATTTACTCTGTTCTACTCTATTAGTGTGTTCTATTATACTCTACTCTACTCTATTGTACTCTATTCTATTCTATTCTACTCTATTATACTCTACTCTATTCTACTCTACTCTACTATATTCTACTCTATTTGTTCTGTTATACTCTATTACGTTCTATTATACTCTACTTTATTTATTCTGTTCTACTCTATTCTATTTGTTCTATTATACTCTAATTTACTCTCCTCTATTAAATTATACTCTATTTTATTCTACTCTATTATATTATAGTCAACTCTATTATTTTATGTTATTTCTTTTCTATTCTATTCTACTGAACTATAGTCTACACTATTGTATTTTGCTGTGTTCTATTCTACTCTTCTCTACTATATTCTACTCTACTCTATAATATTCTACTCTATTATATTATATTCTACTCTACTATATTATATTCTACTCGATTATATTATATTCTACTCTACTCTATTACATTCTACTCTGCTCTATTGTATTGTACTCTATTCTATTCTAATATGTTCTACTCTAGTGTATTATGTTCTAGTCTAGTCTACTCTGCTCTATTCTATTCTACTCTATTATTTTCTACTCTGTGCTGTTCTTTTCTATGATATTCTTTTTTACTCTTGTCTATTCTACTCTATTATATTCAGTTGTTTTAATTCCACTCTATTCTGTCTATTGCACTCTAAGACCAGCCCTAATCCTCTCACTAGTTCCAGCCCAGCCCTAATCCTCTCCCTAGTTCCAGCCCAGCCCTAATCCTCTCCCTAGTTCCAGCCCAGCCCTAATCCTCTCCCTAGTTCCAGCCCTAATCCTCTCCCTAGTTCCAGCCCAGCCCTAATCCTCTCCCTAGTTCCAGCCCAGCCCTAATCCTCTCACTAGTTTCAGCCCAGCCCTAATCCTCTCCCTAGTTCCAGCCCAGCCCTAATCCTCTCCCTAGTTCCAGCCCTAATCCTCTCCCTAGTTCCAGCCCAGCCCTAATCCCCTCCCTAGTTCCAGCCCTAATCCTCTCCCTAGTTCCAGCCCAGCCCTAATCCTCTCCCTAGTTCCAGCCCAGCCCTAATCCTCTCACTAGTTTCAGCCCAGCCCTAATCCTCTCCCTAGTTCCAGCCCAGCCCTAATCCTCTCCCTAGTTCCAGCCCTAATCCTCTCCCTATTTCCAGCCCAGCCCTAATCCTCTCCCTAGTTCCAGCCCTAATACTCTCCCTAGTTCCAGCCCAGCCCTAATCCTCTCACTAGTTTCAGCCCAGCCCTAATCCTCTCCCTAGTTCCAGCCCAGCCCTAATCCTCTCCCTAGTTTCAGCCCAGCCCTAATCCTCTCCCTAGTTCCAGCCCAGACCTAATCCTCTCCCTAGTTCCAGCCCTAATCCTCTCCCTAGTTCCAGCCCAGCCCTAATCCTCTCCCTAGTTCCAGCCCAGCCCTAAACCTCTCACTAGTTTCAGCCCAGCCCTAATCCTCTCCCTAGTTCCAGCCCAGCCCTAATCCTCTCCCTAGTTCCAGCCCTAATTCTCTCCCTAGTTCCAGCCCAGCCCTAATCCTCTCATTAGTTCCAGCCCAGCCCTAATCCTCTCCCTAGTTCCAGCCCAGCCCTAATCCTCTCCCTAGTTCCAGCCCTAATCCTCTCCCTAGTTCCAGCCCTAATCCTCTCACTCGTTTCAGCCCAGCTCTAATCCTCTCCCTAGTTTCGAGTCCTAACCCTCTAAATAGTTTCCAGCCCAACTCTCTAACTCTCTCACTAGTTTCCATCCCTGTCACAGCCTGATCTGTTTCACCTCTCTTTGTGATTGACTCCACCCCCCTCCAGGCATCGCCCATTTTTCCCTGTGTATTTATACCTGTGTTCTCCGTTTGTCTGTTGCCAGTTCGTTTTGTTCGTTCATGCCTACCAGCATTTTCCCCCTTGCGCCTGTCCTGTTCCTAGTGCATGTTTTCCCGGTTTTCACCTTTCTGCCTGCCCAGACCCTGAGTCTGCCTACTGTCCCGTACCTTTTCCCCAGTACTCTGGATTACCTTCCTCTGTCTACCCTGACCCTGAGCCTGTCTTACCGTCCTTTGCCTTTGACTGCCCGTTTTCGATTTCTAAACTTTTGTTACTTCGACATTGTTTGCACCTGGGTACTGCCTTCAAAGGATCTCAGCGACCACTGCCTCATTGCCTGTATCCGCTACGGTGCCGCAGTCAAACGACCACCCCTCATCACTGTCAAACGCTCCCTAAAACACTTCTGTGAGCAGGCCTTTCTAATCGACCTGGCCCGGGTATCCTGGAAGGACATTGACCTCATCCCGTCAGTTGAGGATGCCTGGTCATTCTTTAAGAGTAACTTCCTCACCATTTTAGATAAGCATGCTCCGTTCAAAAAATGCAGAACTAAGAACAGATACAGCCCTTGGTTCACTCCAGACCTGACTGCCCTCGACCAGCAGAAAAAACATCCTGTGGCGGACTGCAATAGCATCGAACAGTCCCCGCGATATGCAACTGTTCAGGGAAGTCAGGAACCAATACACGCAGTCAGTCAGGAAAGCTAAGGCCAGCTTCTTCAGGCAGAAGTTGGCATCCTGTAGCTCCAACTCCAAAAAGTTCTGGGACACTGTGAAGTCCATGGAGAACAAGAGCACCTCCTCCCAGCTGCCCACTGCACTGAGGCTAGGGAACACGGTCACCACCGACAAATCCATGATTATCGAAAACTTCAACAAGCATTTCTCAACGGCTGGCCATGCCTTCCGCCTGGCTACTCCTACCTTGGCCAACAGCCCCGGCCCCTCCCGCAGCTCCTCGCCCAAGCCTCTCCAGGTTCTCCTTTACCCAAATCCAGATAGCAGATGTTCTGAAAGAGCTGCAAAACCTGGACCCGTATAAATCAGCTGGGCTTGACAATCTGGACCCTCTATTTCTGAAACTATCCGCCGCCATTGTCGCAACCCCTATTACCAGCCTGTTCAACCTCTCTTTCATATCGTCTGAGATCCCCAAGGACTGGAAAGCTACCGCAGTCATCCCCCACTTCAAAGGGGGTGACACCCTGGACCCAAACTGTTACAGACCTATATCCATCCTGCCCTGCCTATCTAAGGTCTTCGAAAGCCAAGTCAACAAACAGGTGACTGACCATCTCGAATCCCACCGTACCTTCTCCGCTATGCAATCCGGTTTCCGAGCCGGTCACGGGTGCACCTCAGCCACACTCAAGGTACTAAACGACATCATAACCGCCATCGATAAAAGACAGTACTGTGCAGCCGTCTTCATCGACCTTGCCAAGGCTTTCGACTCTGTCAATCACCATATTCTTATCGGCAGACTCAGTAGCCTCGGTTTTTCGGATGACTGCCTTGCCTGGTTCACCAATTACTTTGCAGACAGAGTTCAGTGTGTCAAATCGGAGGGCATGTTGTCCGGTCCTCTGGCGGTCTCTATGGGGGTGCCACAGGGTTCAATTCTCGGCCGACCCTTTTCTCTGTATATATCAATGATGTTGCTCTTGCTGCGGTCGATTCCCTGATCCACCTCTACGCAGACGACACCATTGTATACACTTTCGGCCCGTCATTGGACACTGTGCTATCTAACCTCCAATCGAGCTTCAATGCCATACAACACTCCTTCCGTGGCCTCCAACTGCTCTTAAACGCTAGTAAAACCAAATGCATGCTTTTCAACCGATCGCTGCCTGCACCCGCATGCCCGACTAGCATCACCACACTGGATGGCTCCGACCTTGAATATGTGGACACCTATAAGTACCTAGGTGTCTGGCTAGACTGCAAACTCTCCTTCCAGACCCATATCAAACATCTCCAATCGAAAATCAAATCAAGAATCGGCTTTCTATTCCGCAACAAAGCCTCCTTCACTCACGCTGCCAAGCTTACCCTAGTAAAACTGACTATCCTACCGATCCTCGACTTCGGCGACGTCATCTACAAAATTGCTTCCAACACTCTACTCAGCAAACTGGATGCAGTTTATCACAGTGCCATCCGTTTTGTCACTAAAGCACCTTATACTACCCACCACTGCGACTTGTATGCTCTAGTCGGCTGGCCCTCGCTACATATTCGTCGCCAGATCCACTGGCTTCAGGTCATCTACAAGGCCATGATAGGCAAAGCTCCGCCTTGTCTCAGCTCACTGGTCACGATGGCAACACCCATCCGTAGCACGCACTCCAGCAGGTGTATCTCATTGATCATCCCTAAAGCCAACACCTCATTCATTTACATTACATTACATTTACATTTAAGTCATTTAGCAGACGCTCTTATCCAGAGCGACTTACAAATTGGTGCATTCACCTTATGACATCCAGTGGAACAGCCACTTTACAATAGTGCATCTAAATATTTTAAAGGGGGGTAGAAGGATTACTTTATCCTATCCTAGGTATTCCTTAAAGAGGTGGGGTTTCAGGTGTCTCCGGAAGGTGGTGATTGAGTCCGCTGTCCTGGCATCGTGAGGGAGTTTGTTCCACCATTGGGGGGGCAGAGCAGCGAACAGTTTTGACTGGGCTGAGCGGGAACTGTACTTCCTCAGTGGTAGGGAGGCGAGCAGGCCAGAGGTGGATGAACGCAGTGCCCTTGTTTGGGTGTAGGGCCTGATCAGAGCCTGGAGGTACTGAGGTGCCGTTCCCCTCACAGCTCCGTAGGCAAGCACCATGGTCTTGTAGCGGAAGCGAGCTTCAACTGGAAGCCAGTGGAGAGAGCGGAGGAGCGGGGTGACGTGAGAGAACTTGGGAAGGTTGAACACCAGACGGGCTGCGGCGTTCTGGATGAGTTGTAGGGGTTTAATGGCACAGGCAGGGAGCCCAGCCAACAGCGAGTTGCAGTAATCCAGACGGGAGATGACAAGTGCCTGGATTAGGACCTGCGCCGCTTCCTGTGTGAGGCAGGGTCGTACTCTGCGGATGTTGTAGAGCATGAACTTACAGGAACGGGCCGCCTTTCGTTCCAGTACTCTGCTGCCTGTGACTGGAACGAATTGCAAAAATCGCTGAAGTTGAAGACTTTTATCTCCCTCACCAACTTCAAACATCAGCTAGCTGAGCAGCTAACCGATCGCTGCAGCTGTACATAATCTATTGGTAAATAGCACACCCATTTTCACCTACCTCATCCCCACAGTTTTTATTTATTTACTTTTCTGCTCTTTTGCACACCAATATCTCTACCTGTACATGATCATTTATCACTCCAGTGTTAATCTGCAATATTGTAATTATTCGCCTACCTCCTCATGCCACATTGTATATAGACTCCCCTTTTTTTCTCTGTGTTATTGACTTGTTAATTGTTTACTCCATGTGTAACTCTGTGTTGTCTGTTCACACTGCTATGTTTTATCTTGGCCAGGTCGCAGTTGCAAATGAGAACCTGTTCTCAACTAGCCTACCTGGTTAAATAAAGGTGAAATAAAAAAAATATATATATATTTTAAAAAAATGTGTTAGCACAAACTGGCCATGACTGACCAAGCAGACCCGGGCCAGCTGTGCGATGCCACCTCCTCCTATGGAGCCACCATTGGGAGGCACGAGGAACTGCTTTGTGGCCTTACGGAGGGGGTCCAAAACTTTCCCCCCGGAAAGCATCAATGGAGAGCCGAGCACCTGTCGGGCATTTCTAGCTCAGTGTGCCTAAGTTTTCGAGCTTCAGCCCTCCTCCTTCCCCTCGGATCGCTCCAAGATAGCTATCACGTTGATGTCCGAGAGGGCCCTCACCTGGGCTACTGCTGTATGGGAACATATGCGATAGTCTGGAGGGGTTCGTGAGAGAGGTGAAGAAGGTTACGGCCATTCTCCTGGAGAGAAGCTGTCCGAAGCTAATCCAGCTTCGGCAGGACTCCCTCAGTGTGGCAGACTATGCGGTGAATTTCTGTACGTTGGCAGCGTAGACTGCTTGGAACTAGGAAGCACTGTTCGATATGTTCCTGCACGGCATCTCGGAGGAGGTCAAGGACAAGCTTGCCACTCGGGAGTTACCTACGGATCTCGATTCCCTCATTGCTTTGATCATCCGAATCGATGGGCAACTACGGGTACGACAGAGGGAGAGGAAATTTGACTTCACTAGCATGTCCAGGGATTCCATCTTGCCTCCGAGTCATCCCGGAAGTACCCGATCATCTCTATGCCGAGAGAACCCTAGGCTTCCCGACCTTCCCTGAGAGTTACCAAAAAGGCTGACTCGCCACTTCCCGAGGATCTGCGACTAGGTAGAGCTGGTCTGTCACCAGTGGAACGGCAATACAGGATTAACACAAAGAGTGGTCTGTATTGTGGGGCTCTTGGTCATTTTGTGTCCTCTTGTCCATAAAAAAATCCCTCCAAGCTCATTATTAAGATCGGGGCCCTGGATCTGAACCCCGCCCTGTGCAACTGGGTCCTGGACTTGGGAGAGGATGAGGACATATACATCCTTCAGCTAGGGAGTCCCCAATGTAGGTGTCCATAGCCTTGGTCTCCGGTGCCGAAAGCGAGTACTCGCTCAGTACTCTGGTGGGCCATATAAATAACTTTCCTGCTTCCCTTGCTCGCACCTCTTTTCATGCCATTATGCTGTGGGTATCCCAGTCCAAATCTCTCCTCATTGACTCTGGGCCCAAGGATGTCACCCCTAGGTCTTAGTATTTTGTGTTTTCTTTATTTATTTGGTCAGGCCAGGGTGTGACATGGGTTATTGTGGTGTGTTTTTTGTCTTGGGGTTTTGTGGGGTGTCTAATTAGTCTATGGCTGCCTGAGGCGGTTCTCAATCAGAGTCAGGTGATTATCATTGTCTCTGATTGGGAGCCATATTTAGGCAGCCATATTCTGTGAGTGTTTTCGTGGCTGATTGTTCCTGTCTCTGTGTTTGTTTTCACTAGATAGGCTGTGTTAACCTTTATTTAACTAGGCACTTAAAATTCTTATTTATAATGACTTCCTACCCCGGCCAAACCCGGACGACGCTGGGCCAATTGTGCGCCGCCCTGTGGGACTCCCAATCACGGACGGATGTGATGCAGTCTGGATCCGAACCAGGGACTGCAGTGACGCCTCTTGCACTGAGATTGGGAGCCCAAGGGAGGAAATTTGCCGCAGGGGGGAGGGCCTCTAAGGCTTAAAAAAAAATTGAGTAGCAGTTGTCCAATGTTTTTCCAGAGCGAGAAAAACATTTGATGTGTTGGTAGAACTTAGGTATCGTTTTCCTCAGATTTGCTTTGTTAAAATCCCAATCTACAATAAATGCCAGTTTGCATAAAGTCCAGTGTAGTTTTGAGGGACGTAGTGGTATCGGCTCGAGGGGGAATATACACGGCTGTGGTTATTACCAAAGATAATTCTCTTCAGAGGTAATACCGTCTGCATTTGATTGAACAAAAGGACTTGAGTTTCTGTTTCTGTTATCACAAACACATCATCAGTAATTATTTATGAAACACACACCACCAGCTTTCTTCTTCCCGGAGAGTTCTTTATTCCTGTCTACACGATGTACTGAGAACCCAGCTGGCTGTATGGACAGGGACAGTATATCACGAGAGAGCCATGTTTCCGTGAAACAGAGTATGTCTCTCTGGAAGGAGATCCTCACCCTGAGCTCGTCTACTTTATTATCCAGAGACATTAGCAAGTAATATACTCTGAAGCAGTGGATGGTGTACACGGCTCCTGAGTCGGACCAGAAGTCCACTCCGAATACCTCTTCTCCACCGCCGTTATCTTGGAGCAGCCTCTGGAATAAGTTTCATTGCCCTGGGGGGTACGAACAAAGGATCCATTTTTGGAAAGTCATATTCCTGGTCGTAATGTTGGTGAGTTACCACCACTCTAATATCAAAGTTATTTCCGGCTGTATGTAATAACACAAAAAAAGAATTGGGGCTAATAATGTAAGACAATAACAAGGTGAATGCACCAATTTGTAAGTCGCTCTGGACAAGAGCGTCTGCTAAATGACTTAAATGTAAATGTAAATGTAAAAAATACTGCAAAGTTGCTTAGGAGCTAGAAGCAGAGCTGCCATATCTGTTGGCACCATCTTCCTACATAAGCAGCACACAGGCAGGGCCTCTACATGGTGTCGACATCCTTAGCATGGGGTCTCTTTCATGTTCTTAATAAGGTTAACTGATAAAAGGCACAGTCATGCAGGGAAAGTGTCTCCGATCTGTATTACAGTAATTCTCTCTGTAGAAGCTGTAATTGGGTGTTTAACCTTTAAGTCAGGAAGTGTTTAGTCAGCTACAGTCATTACCTATGCGGCCGACCCGAGCCTTTAAGTCAGGAAGTGTTTAGTCAGCTACAGTCATTACCTATGCGGCCAACCCGAGCCCTTCTCCACCCATGTGACCATATCTTCATCAAACATAAACATGCAGGTCATGAAGGTGATTATGCCATTTAAAGGTCCAAACAGAGAGTTCCTCTAATCGTCTTCACCTCCATTACAGTGTTAGAGCATGATAATTACACAGAAGTACAGTTGCACATTGAAATCATAGATCTTTCCTGAAGTCAGATTACTTAGTGGAATATTTTTACAGTTTTTCATAATTTCATAATTACTACACAATTTATTTAAACATTAGAACATTACATTACGGAATAGTATAGAACATTACAGAACATTACAGAACATCACAGAACATTACAGAACATTACAGAACATTACAGAACATTACAGAACATTACATCACAGAACATTACAGAACATTACATCACAGAACATTACAGAACATTACAGAACATTACATCACAGAACATTACAGAACATTACATCACAGAACATTACAGAACATTACATCACAGAACATTACATCACAGAACATTACATCACAGAACATTACATCACAGAACATTACATCACAGAACATTACATCACAGAACATTACAGAACATTACATCACAGAACATTACAGAACATTACATCACAGAACATTACAGAACATTACATCACAGAACATTACAGAACATTACAGAACATTACATCACAGAACATTACAGAACATTACAGAACATTACAGAACATTACTTCACAGAATAGTATAGAACATCACAGAACATTACAGAACATTACATCACAGAACATTACAGAACATTACATCACAGAACATTACAGAACATTACAGAACATTACAGAACATTACAGAACAGAATAGTATAGAACATTACAGAACATTACAGAACATTACAGAACAGAATAGTATAGAACATCACAGAACATTACAGAACAGAATAGTATAGAACATTACAGAACATTACAGAACATTACAGAACATTACATCACAGAACATTACATCACAGAACATTACAGAACATCACAGAACATTACAGAACAGAATAGTATAGAACATCACAGAACATTACAGAACATTACAGAACATTACATCACAGAACATTACATCACAGAACATTACAGAACATCACAGAATAGTATAGAACATTACAGAACATTACATTACAGAACATTACATCACAGAACATTACATCACAGAACATTACAGAACATTACATCACAGAACATTACAGAACATTACAGAACAGAATAGTATAGAACATTACAGAACATTACATCACAGAACATTACAGAACATTACATCACAGAACATTACAGAACATTACATCACAGAACATTACATCACAGAACATTACAGAACATTACAGAACATTACAGAACATTACATCACAGAACATTACAGAACATTACATCACAGAACATTACAGAACATTACATCACAGAACATTACATCACAGAACATTACATCACAGAACATTACATCACAGAACATTACATCACAGAACATTACATCACAGAACATTACATCACAGAACATTACAGAACATTACATCACAGAACATTACAGAACATTACAGAACATTACATCACAGAACATTACAGAACATTACAGAACATTACATCACAGAACATTACAGAACATTACAGAACATTACTTCACAGAATAGTATAGAACATCACAGAACATTACAGAACATTACATCACAGAACATTACAGAACATTACAGAACATTACAGAACATTACAGAACATTACAGAACATTACAGAACATTACATCACAGAACATTACATCACAGAACATTACATCACAGAACATTACATCACAGAACATTACAGAACAGAATAGTATAGAACATTACAGAACATTACATCACAGAACATTACAGAACATTACAGAACAGAATAGTATAGAACATTACAGAACATTACAGAACAGAACATTACAGAACATTACATCACAGAACATCACAGAACAACACATCACAGAATAGTACAGAACATTACAGAACATTACATCACAGAACATTACAGAACAGAATAGAACATTACAGAACATTACAGAACATTACATCACAGAACATTACAGAACATTACATCACAGAACATTACAGAACAGAATAGTATAGAACATTACAGAACATTACAGAACATTACAGAACATTACATCACAGAACATTACAGAACATTACATCACAGAACATTACAGAACAGAATAGTATAGAACATCACAGAACATTACATTACAGAACATTACATCACAGAACATTACAGAACATTACATCACAGAACATTACAGAACATTACATCACAGAACATTACAGAACAGAATAGTATAGAACATCACAGAACATTACATTACAGAACATTACATCACAGAACATTACAGAACATTACATCACAGAACATTACAGAACATTACATCACAGAACATTACATCACAGAACATTACATCACAGAACATTACATCACAGAACATTACATCACAGAACATTACATCACAGAACATTACATCACAGAACATTACATCACAGAACATTACATCACAGAACATTACAGAACAGAATAGTATAGAACATTACAGAACATTACATCACAGAACATTACAGAACATTACAGAACAGAATAGTATAGAACATTACAGAACATTACATCACAGAACATTACAGAACATTACAGAACATTACAGAACAGAATAGTATAGAACATTACAGAACATTACAGAACATTACAGAACATTACATCACAGAACATTACATCACAGAACATTACAGAACATTACAGAACATTACATCACAGAACATTACATCACAGAACATTACATCACAGAACATTACATCACAGAACATTACATCACAGAACATTACATCACAGAACATTACAGAACAGAATAGTATAGAACATTACAGAACATTACATCACAGAACATTACAGAACATTACAGAACAGAATAGTATAGAACATTACAGAACATTACATCACAGAACATTACAGAACATTACAGAACATTACAGAACAGAATAGTATAGAACATTACAGAACATTACAGAACATTACAGAACAGAACATTACATCACAGAACATTACATCACAGAACATTACATCACAGAACATTACATCACAGAACATTACAGAACATTACAGAACATTACAGAACAGAATAGTATAGAACATTACAGAACATTACAGAACAGAATAGTATAGAACATTACAGAACATTACAGAACAGAACATTACATCACAGAACATTACATCACAGAACATTACATCACAGAACATTACAGAACAGAATAGTATAGAACATTACAGAACATTACATCACAGAACATTACAGAACATTACAGAACAGAATAGTATAGAACATTACAGAACATTACAGAACAGAATAGTATAGAACATTACAGAACATTACATCACAGAACATTACAGAACATTACAGAACAGAACATTACAGAACATTACAGAACATTACAGAACATTACAGAACATTACAGAACATTACAGAACATTACAGAACAGAATAGTATAGAACATTACAGAACATTACATCACAGAACATTACATCACAGAACATTACATTACGGAATAGTACAGAACATTACAGAACATCACAGAACAACACATCACAGAATAGTATAGAACATTACATCACATAACATTACATCACAGAATAGTACAGAACATTACATCACAGAACATCACAGAACATTACAGAACATTACAGAACATTACAGAACATCACAGAACATTACAGAACATCACAGAACATTACATTACGGAATAGTACAGAACATAACATCACAGAACATCCCAGAACATTACTTCACAGAATAGTACAGAACATTACAGAACATTACAGAACATTACAGAACATTACAGAACATCACAGAACATTACATTACGGAATAGTACAGAACATTACAGAACATCACAGAACATTACTTCACAGAATAGTACAGAACATTACAGAACATCACAGAACATCCCAGAACATTACTTCACAGAATAGTACAGAACATTACAGAACATCACAGAACATTACAGAGAAATTACAAATAATAATAGAAAAGTAATAACGTCATAATCAAAGTAATAAGAAAATCAACTTCATTTTCAAGGTTAGTACAGTGTACTTATATGTGTATTTGCACTAAAATATTGTATTTAATTGTAATAATGCGTAGTAACACTATAATAACGACAGTCCATCATTATTTTAAGAGATGATTTTAAGACATTCAAGAACTTTGAAACTTTCTTCAGGTGCAGTTGCAAAAACCATCAAGCGCTATGATGAACTGGCTCTCATGAGGACCACCACAGGAAAGGAAGACCCAGAGTTACCTCTGCTGCCTAGGATAAGTTCCTTAGAGTTAAATGCACCTCAGATTGCAGCCCAAATAAATTCTTCACAGAGTTCAAGTAACAGAAACCTCAAGATCAACAGTTCAGAGGAGACTACGGGAATCAGGCCTTCATGATTACATTTCTGCAAAGAAACTGCTACTAAAGCACACCATTAAGAAGATACTTGCTTGGGCCAACAAACATGAGTGATGGACATTACAGGTGCAAATCTGTCCTTTGGTCTAATGAGTCCTATCTTGATATTTTTGGTTCCAACCACCGTCTCTTTGTGAGACCCAGAATAGGTCATCTCCGCATGTGTAGTTCCCATCATGAAGCATGGAGGAGGAGGTGTGATAGTGTGGGGGTGCTTTGCTGTTGACATGGTCAGTGATTTATTCAAGGCACACTTAATCAGGATGGCTACCACATCATTCTGCAGTCATACGCCATCCCATCTGGTTTGCGCTTAGTGTGACTATCATTTGTTTTTCAACAGGACAACAACCCAACACACCTCCAGGCTGTGTAAGGGCTATTTGACTAAGAAGGAGAGTGATTGAGTGCTGCATCAGGTGACCTGGCCTCCACAATCACCCGACCTCAACCCAATTGAGATGGTTTGGGATGAGTCGGACCGCAGAGTGAAGGAAAAGCAGCAAGCAAGTGCTCAGCATATGTGGGAACTCCTTCAAGATTGTTGGAAAAGCATTCCGGGTCTGGTTGAAAGAATGCCAAGCATGTGCAAAGCTGTCATCAAGGCAAAGGGTGGCTACTTTGAATAATCTAAAATATGAAATATATTTAGATTTGTTTTAATACTTTTTTGTTTTTGTTTTTTTGTAATTCCATGTGTGTTATTCCATAGTGTTGATGTGTTGACTATTGTTCTACATTGTAAAAGGAAAAACCCTTGAGTGTGTGTGAGTACTAAATCATTTTTTCAACAAAAAATTGTGTTTCTTTGCAGGACAAGCATTTCCCAGATTTTCAAAAAATGCCTGAATTGGAGTATAAGTTTCACCATTGAACGGACCGCGATGATGTGTTGGCACATGAGAATTATTAGAATATGGCAAAAAAATGTGTTAATAATTGCATTCTAGCCATGCTGGCTTTCTCAAGCTTCCTGAGACATGAAGCCGATAGGTGGGATGGCGTACAAGCTGTTGCCAAACTATTAATGCCGCAATTTGTCTAAATGTGTAATGGAAACACTTCAACCACTACATTTTTATTCGACACTAAGTTTTTTGCATCATTACGGTTTGACATCATTACATCCAGCTGTTTTTTATCGACAGAAGATTAAACGCACCCTAGCACCCTAGTTAAATTTAAACGCACCCTAGCAGGCAATTATTGCATCTGTTTTCTATGATATCTTTCTGTCTACAAAAAAAAAAAAAAAAAATTGCTGGACACAGTTCATGGAAACATACATAATGTTGTTGCTAGTACTTGCCCCCCAAAACGTGTACCACTTGGTCGAGTTTACAAAAACAGTTCAGAGGTCAACATCACTGACACCATACGGGTGTCATCTCAGATTGTAAAATATATAATATAAAATTATAAAATAATAATAATAAAATGTAATAATGTAATAATACAAAATAACAACCTATAAAGAATGTGTATATATATATATATATATATTATAACAACCTGACACATCATTGACATCCAAGTGGGAGCATAAACACACTAGCACATTACAGAGTGCATCTGCATGTGCATGTACTATCTGCATAGGTACAATGTAATTACTTGGTGTTATACAGGATTTAACTAGTGCGTCTCGAGGGGTACTTACTTGTAAGTATTGTGTCCCTACAAAGTACTTTACCCTATTCTGACAATCTAATTGTCGGTTTCTGTCCAAGTGGGAGATTAAACACACTCAGAGTCAGACAGAGTCAGACAGAGTCTGTAATGTGGGGTACTAACTTGTAAGTATTGTGTCACTACAAAGTACTTTACCCTATTCTGACAATCTAATCGTCGGTTTCTGTCCACGTGGGAGATTAAACACACTGATACAGAGTCTGTAATATCTGTATAAAGGTTGATACACAGGATTTAGCTACTTAACGTGTAACTTTAAAGTTACCTATGAGCGGTTTATATTACTCATTACCAAGTGGAGAAACCTACAAACAAATTATTAGCCGATACTTTAGTCAAATGTATTGCAATATTGTAAAAAATAATAATATTTTTATTGTTAGATTAATAATTTGATTAGTTAGATTAAACAAAGGTATAGGCCGACTCAATAACATAGAAATAACTATTCTAGTGGTGACTATAGCCTACAGTACGGTGAATTGCCTAAATAGCTCATTTAGAAAAATAGGATTGTCTTTCTCTTCCCTTTTTAACATTACAACAGTGGAAACAACAACTCTTTGTCTCTGACTCTGTCGTCATCTCTTTCTTTCTTGTATTTTCCTGGAGTCTGAGATCTTCTAGAAATCTTTGGTAGAGAAGAATGTTTGACAACATAGTGTAGACACCGTACGTTAAGTCAAGTTATCATCACCATGGTTTCTATAGTTTCGGCATATAGCTACCTAGGCCTAACTAGCTAGATATCTAGCTAGTTGTTGTGTTATCCAGCTAGCAATAATAGTGCTTGCTAACACTAATAAGTTAGCAGTGTTTAGCTACATTGAAAATTAACTAACGTTACTCATAGTGTGTTGACACAAGTAGCTCAAGGGTATTACTTGTGTAACGGATACCCTGAGAACAAGGTTCAGGAAAACATAAGAGCATCGAGCACAGCTAACATTTGCTAGCTAGCTAGTTAGCTAGCCAGTAGCTACCATATCATATTTGTCAGCTTTAGTTAGCTAGCTGCAGGGGATTTGCTTCCATTTAGCCATAGGAGCATTAGTGAGGTCGTGCACTGATGTTGGGTGATTAGGCGGCGTTCCAATTCATCCCAAAGGTGTTCGATGGGGTTGAGGTCAGGGCTATGTGTAGGCCAGTCAAGTTCTTCCACACCGATCTCAACAAATCATTTCTGCATGGACCTCGCTTTGTGCATGGGGGCATTGTCATGCTGAAACAAGACAGGGCCTTTCCCAAACTGTTACCACAACGTTGGCAGCACAGAATCGTCTAGAATCTAATGCTGTAGCGTTAATATTTCCCTTCACTGGAACTAAGAGGCACGAACCATGAAATACAGCCCCAGGCCATTATGCCTCCTTCACCAAACCGTACAGTTGGCACTATGCATTCGGGCAAACCCAGATTTGTCCTTCGGACTGCCAGATGGTGAAGCATGAGTCACCACTCCAGCCGACGCTTGGCATTGCGCTTGGTGATCTTAGGCTTGTGTACAGCTGCTTAGCCATGGAAACCCATTTCACGAAGCTCCCGACAAACAGTTAATGTGCTTTCTAGAGGCAATTTGGAACTCGGTAGTGAATGTTGCAACCGAGGACAAACATTTTTTTATTTGCTTCAGCACTCAGTGGTCGGCCAGTTTGTGGGGAAGCTCTAGCAAGCTCTAGCAGGGCAGAAATTTGACGAACCAACTTTTTGGAAAGGTGGCATCCTATGACAGTACTTCGTTGAAAATCACTGAGCTCTTCAGTATGGCCATTATACTGCCAATGTTTCCCATGGAGATTGCATGGCTGTGTGCTTGATTTTATACACCTGTCAGCAATGGGTGTAGCTGAAATAGCTGAATCCACTAATTTGAAGGGGTGTCCACATACTTTTGGCAAAGTAGTGTATTTAACTAGCGAGCATGCTAGCTAATTCCCCAAAAAACTCAACTGATTGCATGGAAAGTCTGTAGATGGTAAGGGGGCTGTGCTTTGGCAAAGTGGGTGGGGTTATATCCTTCCTGTTTGGCCCTGTCCGGGGGGTGTCCTCGGATGGGGCCACAGTGTCTCCTGACCCCTCCTGTCTCAGCCTCCAGTATTTATGCTGCAGTAGTTTATGTGTCGGGGGGGCTAGGGTCAGTTTGTTTATCTGGAGTACTTCTCCTGTCCTATTCGGTGTCCTGTGTAAATCTAAGTGTGCGTTCTCTAATTCTCTCCTTCTCTCTTTCTTTCTCTCTCTCGGAGGACCTGAGCCCTAGAACCATGCCCCAGGACTACCTGACATGATGACTCCTTGCTGTCCCCAGTCCACCTGGCCATGCTGCTGCTCCAGTTTCAACTGGCCTGGGCCCTAGGACCATGTCCCAGGACTACCTGACATGAGGACTCCTTGCTGTCCCCAGTCCACCTGGCCATGCTCCTGCTCCAGTTTCAACTGTTCTGCCTTACTATTATTCAACCATGCTGGTCATTTATGAACATTTGAACATCTTGGCCACGTTCTGTTATAATCTCCACCTGGCACAGCCAGAAGAGGACTGGCCACCCCACATATGCTCTCTCTAATTCTCTCTTTCTTTCTCTCTCTCGGAGGACCTGAGCCCTAGGACCGTGCCCCAGGACTACCTGACATGATGGCTCCTTGCTGTCCCCAGTCCATCTGACTGTGCTGCTGCTCCAGTTTCAACTGTTCTGCCTTATTATTATTTGACCATGCTGGTCATTTATGAACATTTGAACATCTTGGTCATGTTCTGTTATAATCTCTACCCGGCACAGCCAGAAGAGGACTGGCCACCCCACATAGCCCGGTTCCTCTCTAGGTTTCTTCCTAGGTTTTGGCCTTTCTAGGGAGTTTTTCCTAGCCACCGTGCTTTTACACCTGCATTGTTTGCTGTTTGGGGTTTTAGGCTGGGTTTCTGTACAGCACTTTGAGATATCAGCTGATGTACGAAGGGCTATATAAATAAATTTGATTTGATTTGATTTGAACAAGCTAGCCTAGATAGTAGGCCCAACAAAACACCATCTAATGTTTGCTAGCTTGCCAGCCAACACTAGGCACATGCTAGCTAGCTAGCTACCTGATTCGTCTAGCAGAAGTCATCCGTCCAAAAAAACAAAACAAATCGTTTGAAAAACATGCCTTTCTCTCTCCTGTGTTGACATTATTTAATGGCAGACTGACCTTCCCGACCCTTTTCTTTGTGTACTGTTAAGGGACGTCTGCGTTAACACGTGGGCATGTTCGAGGTCGTCTTTATTTCGAAATGTTTTTTAAATGTAACCTAGTTTTTTGCTAGACAGTTAAAAACAAATTCTTATTTAATCTTTAACCAACACTTTACATGCTGCGTTTTATATTTTTGTTCTGTGTACTTAACCATCGATTAAACATTTTTAAACACATTAATAAAATGTTATGGTTAAAATTGTAAGACAAACTTCTTATTTCACTATTGATGAGCATTCTGACTTTTGCAGGAATACAGGCTGTATCACAACCGGCCATGATTGGGAGTCCCATAGGGCACAATTGTCCCAGCGTCGTCCGGGTTAGGTTTTGGCCGGATGTAGGCCGTCATTGTAAATAAGAATTTGTTATTAACTGACTTGCCTAGTTAAATAAAGGTTAAATAAAAAGATTACATTTTTTTATTATTAAGAAATATGCAAAAAAAAATATATGTGTGTGTCGATTGATAAGAAGAAGAAAACAATTTAATCAATTTTAGTCAAGGGGTCTGAATATGGCTATAGGTAGATACTGTATAAGTAAGCATTTTGTAGCATTGTAGTATGCCACTGAGAGTAACACGCCATTAAAAGGGTTCAGGATGTTTAGCTATGTTCTCCTGCTTCCTGCTGCCCAAGCATGTTGACACGCTAACAACATCAAGCAGCATTAGCAATGTAGCATGTTAAAAAAAAGCTCTCAGTTCTTCCATGACTTACAGTGGTAATTTAGCAGCACCACTGCTAGCTAACGCTAACTTTATACTCTGCGGTTGGGAGCTGAGTGTGTGACTGGCTGTACATTAGAACCAGCAGTGCTGACGCCTCTGAGAGGGGGGAGCGAGGGGGATGGAGGGATTGGGAACAGATGTATTTGTTTTTTATGGAGGTAATGATACCCCATAATAGTTTAGCTAATTAAAGATAACTAGCAACTCAATGCAGTGGGACACACACACACATTCAAGCATCGTGTACACGCACACAAATGTAACTCCCCACTGTTACAGTAATCTAAATGAAACCTTTGTAACAGTTGGAACCTACATAACCCACAGGATTCTCCAATCCAATGGCGTGAATATCATGTGTAAAAACAACAAAGGTTTCCATCCCAAATGGCACCCTATTTACCCAGGGCCCCTAGGGCACATAGAGATAACCCTGCAAACAATAATGAGTCGTTATGAACGTCACAAAATGGTCGCCTAAAGTGGATGTTGTCCACTGGAGGTTGTCTACTTTCCGGATGTTCCCAAGGACATTTTTAGGACTGGTGTAATCAGTAGTCCAATAGTTGCAAACGGGAGTTTCTATTGGACAAATTTAGGTATGTTTATACTCATTTTGTTCCTTTGGCTTCCATTTAAGCAATATTTTTCAACAGAATCGGTGGAATGAATACACCCCTGATCACTTTCATAGCAGCCACGTTGTATTAATTTTCGCACTTATGCGCTCTCCTCTTCTCACCTTTTCTGTTCGCTTGAGAACTTCAATGTGACCAGGCAAAAAAAACTTTCCAAGCAAAACCATATCTAAGGCAGAGCGAGGCACAGAGTGATAGGAATACATTTTCTTTAATTAACGAAGATACACTTAAACTAACAAAACAACAAAACAAACTTTACGCTATGATAAACCGAGTACTGACACAGGCAACTACACATAGACAATAACCCACAAAATCAAAATGGCAACCTAAATAGGATCCCCAATCAGATACAACGATAAACAGCTGCCTCTGATTGGGAACCAAAACCAAAACCAAAACCCCATAGATATACAAAAAACCATAGACAAGACAAAAACACACATACCACCCTCGTCACACCCTGACCTAAACAAAAAATTTAAGAAAACAAAGTTAACCAAGGTCAGGGCGTGACAATTGTTGTCACCATAATAGCTAAATTAATGTCATTGTAAACACAGCTCATAGAACTAATAAGTTAGTAAGCCAGCTACAATCACGCAGTACTGTTGGAGTGTACAGTCAGTTGTCCACATGTTGTCAACCCTAGAGTCACTGGTGCGTCAACAGGATGGCCTTTTAGGCACTTTTCTACTTTCTATTCTGGTTAGAGTCAGTGTGTGCTGTTCTGTGAAGGAGTAGTACACAGCGTTGTATAAGATCTTCAGTTTCTTGGCAATTTCTCGCATGGAATAGCCTTCATTTCTCAGAACAAGAATAGACTGACAAGTTTCAGAAGCAAGTTCTTTACAGGCCATTTTGAGCCTGTAATCAAACCCACAAATGCTAATGCTTCAAATACTCAACTAGTCTAAAGAAGGCCAGTTTTATTGCTTCTTTAATCAGTAAAACAGTTTTCAGCTGTGCTAACATAATTGCAAAAGGGTTTTCTAATGGTCAATTAGCATTTTAAAATTATGAACTTGGATTAGCTAACGTAACATGCCACTGGAACACAGGAGTGATGGTTGCTGATAATGGGCCTCTGTACGCCTATGTAGATATTCCATGAAAAATCTGCCGTTTCCAGCTACAATAGTCATTTACAACATTAACAATGTCCACATATCCGTATTTCTGATAAATTGTATGTTATTTTAATGAAAAAAAACTTGCTTTTCTTTCAAAAACAAGGACATTTTTAAGTGACCCGGAACTTTTTAAGTGACCCGGTAGTCTATATTATTTTTTTTATATCTCCTAGATTTAGGAGACACTTCAAAACCTTGTTTCTTATGATTTATTTTTTGACTGTCCTTTTTCCATTTATTTACTAATGCAATGCATTTCTGTGGGCTTTAGTAGTAAAGGCCAATCAACACAGAATATATAATTTATATGTGCACACTACCTCTGAAATTGTTTGGAGAATATATAATTTATATTTTATTCAGCAATGTTCAATTGTATTCTTCACACTATAAAATAATATAAAATAATGCCACAGAATTCTTAGCAAGTGTTGTCTGGTAAATGAACTAGTGTAGCCCACAGCCATATGGCATAGCCAGATCAGGACCTAACATAAGGACAACTAAATGAACTAGTGTAGCCCATAGCCATATGGCATAGCCAGATCAGGACCTAACATGGGGACAACTAAATTAACTAGTGTAGCCCACAGCCAGATCAGGGCCTAACATCAGGACAACTAAATGAACTAGTGCAGCTCACAGCCAGATCAGGACCTAACATAAGGACAACTACATGAACTATTGTAGCCCACAGCCATATGGCATAGCCAGATCAGGACCTAACATCAGGACAACTCAGAGTATGCTCTGTTCTGTTCTTCTGAAATAGACCACATTTTCTTCATATCTGTCTCAAATAAATAATGGATTTATTGTGATGATGTTGGCTATATTACATGGATTTATTAGGCTTTTTTAACCCCTGTTCCAAAGGTCTGCATCAGTGGATTGTAGGCTATGCTAAACCTGTTTCTGTTCATTAATGGCACACGTCTCAATACTTAAAATCCTTCTTTAAAGGTGTCTCCTCCCCTTCATCTACAGTGAAGTTGATTTAACAAGTGATGCAATAAGGGATCATAGCTTTAAACTGCCAGACTATGTCATGGAAAAGAGCAGGTGTTCTTAATGTTTTGTACACTCAGTATATATGTATTGTGTTTGACCTTGTGATTGTATCTTTATCGTAGCCTAGGTTAGTAGCGTATAGGTTAATTAGGGCCACGTCTGAAATGGCACCCTATTCTGTAAAGTGCGCTACTTTTGACCAGGGCCAATCAAATCAAATCAAATCAAATTTATTTATATAGCCCTTCGTACGTCAGCTGATATCTCAAAGTGCTGTACAGAAACCCAGCCTAAAACCCCAAACAGCAAACAATGCAGGTGTAAAAGCACGGTGGCTAGGAAAAACTCCCTAGAAAGGCCAAAACCTAGGAAGAAACCTAGAGAGGAACCGGGCTATGTGGGGTGGCCAGTCCTCTTCTGGCTGTGCCGGGTAGAGATTATAACAGAACATGACCAAGATGTTCAAATGTTCATAAATGACCAGCATGGTCAAATAATAATAAGGCAGAACAGTTGAAACTGGAGCAGCAGCACAGTCAGGTGGACTGGGGACAGCAAGGAGCCATCATGTCAGGTAGTCCTGGGGCACGGTCCTAGGGCTCAGGTCCTCCGAGAGAGAGAAAGAAAGAGAGAATTAGAGAGAGCATATGTGGGGTGGCCAGTCCTCTTCCGGCTGTGCCGGGTGGAGATTATAACAGAACGTGGCCAAGATGTTCAAATGTTCATAAATGACCAGCATGGTTGAATAATAGTAAGGCAGAAAAGTTGAAACTGGAGCAGGAGCATGGCCAGGTGGACTGGGGACAGCAAGGAGTCCTCATGTCAGGTAGTCCTGGGACATGGTCCTAGGGCCCAGGCCAGTTGAAACTGGAGCAGCAGCATGGCCAGGTGGACTGGGGACAGCAAGGAGTCATCATGTCAGGTAGTCCTGGGGCATGGTTCTAGGGCTCAGGTCCTCCGAGAGAGAGAAAGAAAGAGAGAAGGAGAGAATTAGAGAACGCACACTTAGATTTACACAGGACACCGAATAGGACAGGAGAAGTACTCCTGGGGAAGTAGGGGAAGTATATATGATACATGATTACATTGTGTATGTTTATTCATAGATTATTCAACATGTCCTCACCTGGGATTGGAACTCACAACCTCTTAGTTTACAGCAATCTTCCTGCTACCATGTCTGTGTTGTTGACAGATTTCACCTGCATTCATACACTTTGCACTTAATTAAAAAGTAAATAGAATACATTCAAAATCAATTATTACGTTTCTCGTTTCGTGATTCAGGAGCAACATTAAAACAGAATAGTTCAACATTAGACAACTCTACTTAAAACCCAAACTCAAACTGCTGAAATAAGTACATCTGTCATGCCTATGTGCCACGCCCTGATCTGTATCACCTGTCTTTGTGCTTGTCTCCACCGACCTCCAGGTGTCACCCATCTGTCCCATTATACCCTGTGTTCTTATACCTATGTTCTCTGTTTGTCTGTTGCCAGTTCGTCTTGTCTCGTCAAGCCTACCAGCGTGTTTTTCCATACTCCTATTCTGTCTAGTTTTCCCTGTTTTGACCATTCTGCCTGCCATGACCCTGAGCCTGCCTGCCCGTCTGTACCTTGTGACACTGACCTGGATTACTGACCTCTGCCCTGACCCTGAGCCTGCCTGTCGTTCTGTACATTTCGGACTCTACTCTGGATTACTGACCTCTGTCTGCCCTTGACCTGTCGTTTGCCTACCCCCTGTTTTCATAATAAACTTGTGTTACTTCGAACTGTCTACATCTGGGTCTTATCCTGATGTCTGATAGTACAAACTGTCTGATTTGGACCAACTCCTTCCAAGGAACCACCATTGAGAGACATGCGGAATTACTTCGAGGTCTTCTGGACTGATTGCAGACCAACTCCTTCCAAGGAACCACCATTGAGAGACATGAGGAATTACTTCGAGGTCTTCTGGACTGATCGCAGACCAACTCCTTCCAAGGAACCACCATTGAGAGACATGAGGAATTACTTCGAGGTCTTCTGGACTGATTGCAGACCAACTCCTTCCAAGGAACCACCATTGAGAGACATGAGGAATTACTTCGAGGTCTTCTGGACTGATTGCAGACCGTGGCAGAACGCTATGACTCTGCCTTGAATACATTGCTGGAGCAATTCTGCCGATTATCGGTGAGGCAACCGGCCATGACAGTAGCCTTCCAGCCCCGTAGTACCACAGCTGTCAGCAGTGCATCTCTCGCAACCCCGACATGCCGAGAACCCTGCTTACCTCCTCCGGAACGCTTCGCTGGAGGGTCAGGAACCTGTCGGGCGTTTCTCTCCCAGGGATCCCTCATCTTCAAGCTGCAGCCCTCATCCTTCCCCCTGACCGCTCGAAGATAGCATATCTCTTAAAAACGTCTTTGTGCTGCAATCCCGTTAACGGGATCGATATGACAACAGCCAGTGAAAGAGCACAGCGCCATTTTAAAGGTAAACTTGTTGTTAATCCCACCAAAGTGTCCGATTTCAAATAGGCTTTGTAGTGAAAGAACCACAAACGATTATGTTAGTGAACGTAACCACCAAGTCACAGAAAAATTTGTCAATTTTTCCAGCCAAAGAGCGGAGTCACAAAAAGCACAAATAGAGATAACATTAATCACTAACCTTTGATGATCTTCATCAGATGACACTCATAGGACTTCATGTTACACAATACATATATGTTTTGTTCGATAAAGTGCATATTTATATAAAAAAATCTCAGTATACATTGACGCGTTTTGTTCACTAGTTCCAAAAACATCTGGTGATATTGCAGAGAGCCACATCATTTTACAGAAATACTCATTATCAGAAATACTCAGAAACACTCATTATCGATGAAAATACAATTGTTAGACATGGAAATATAGATACACTTCTCCTTAATGCAACCGCTGTGTCAGATTTCAAAAAAACTTTACGAAAAAAGCAAACCATGTAATAATCTGAGAACAGCCTTCAGACAACAAAGCAGACAAAAAGATATCCGCCATGTTGGGTAGTCAACAGAAGTCAGAAATAGCATTATAAATATTCACTTACCTTCGATGATCTTCATCAGAATGCACTCCCAGGAATCCCATTTCCACATGAAATGTTTGATTTAGTTCGATAATGTGAATCATTTATGTCCAAAGAGCTACTTCTGTTAGCACGTTTGGTTAACAAATCCAAAGTCATGAAGCGCGTTCCCTATTTGCAGACGAAATGTCAAAAAGTTCCGTTCCTGTCCGTAGAAATATGTCAAACGATGTATGGAATTAATCTTTAGGATGTTTTTAACATAAAACGTCAATAATGTTCCAACCGGAGAATTCCTATGTCTGTAGAAAAGCAATGGAACGAGAGATACCTCTCATGTGAACACGCATGGTCAGAGCATGGTCAGCTCATGGCAGACCTTACTCATTCCCTTCTCATTTGGACCCACTTCACAGTAGAATCCTCAAACAACTTTCTAAAGACGGTTGACATCTATTGGAAGTCTTAGGAAGTGCAACATAACCAATATCCCACTGTGTATTCAATAGGGGCTGGGTTGAAAATCGACCAACCTCAGATTTAGATTATTCTCAGGTTTTTGCCTGCCATATGAGTTCTGTTATACTCACAGACATCATTCAAACCGTTTTAGAAACTTCAGAGTGTTTTCTATCCAATACTAATAATAATATGCATATATTAGCATCTGGGACTGAGGAGCAGGCAGTTTACTCTGGGCACCTTTCATCCAATCTACCCAATACTGCCCCTGCAGCCATAAGAAGTTATTAACGCTAATGTCCGGGAGGGCTCTCCCCTGGACTATGGCGGTGTGGGAACAACAATCTGCCGTGTGTTTCAGCCTGGTGGACTTTGTGGTTGAGGTGAACAAGGTTTTTGACTCTCCGCTGTCCGGGAGAGAGGCTGTCAGGAAGTTACTCCAGCTTTACCAGACTCCCTCCGTGTGGCGGACTATGCGGTTGATTTCCACACGATGGCTGCCAAGAGTGCCTGGAACCGAGAATCCCTGCTCGACACATTCCTTCATAGATTTTCGGAGGAGGTTAAGGACAACCTCGCAGCCCGGGAGCTGCCCACGGATCTCAATTCTCTCATTACCTTGACCATCCGGATCGATGGGTGGCTACGGGAACGTAAGAGGGAGAGGAGGTCTGATTCCAGTCCCAATCGCTTGCCCAAGGATCCCATTTAGCCTCCGGGGAACTCCGGAAGTCCCCAGCATCTACGTCCCTGAGAGGATCCGAGCTTAACCGAGTTCCCCCGACACTCCGAGGTCTGCCAATTCGCCTTTTTTGGAGCCGAAGCAACTCGGCAGAGCAACTCGGCACAGCCGAATGCTTATGCAGACTTAACACCCGGAGTTGTCTATATTGCAGAACTGCAGGTCATTATGTGTCTACCTGACCAGGCTCATCAGTAGACTCATCAGTAGGCATGAGTACACTGGTAGTACACTGGTAGGCCATATAGATCATTTTTCTTCTCCCCTTACTCACACCTCTTTCCAAGCCATCCTGCTGTGGGGCGACCAGTCTAAATCTATCTGTGTTCTCATTGACTCTGGGGCCGATGAGAGTTTCATGGACACTACTCTGGTATCTGAGCTGTGCATCCCCTCTCATACTACTCCTATCCACCTGCGTTTGTCCGGGAACCATAGTGAATCTATACAGTTTATGCTCATCAAGTCTCCTCAGGTTCCCGTGGTATTGGGGTTTTTCTTGGCTCTAACGGCACAGACCCCTTATCAACTGGACTGCTGGTACTATGGCGGGCTGGAGCCCGTTCTGCCATGCCCATTGCCTGAAGTCAACGCAACCTGCCCCGGGACGTCTTCCTGTGTGGCTCGGAAGAAGCCTGGGTCCTCCGTTCCAGCGGAGTACCAGAATCTCCAGGAGGTATTCAGCAAGGCCCTTCGCTTCCTTCGCATTGACCCTATGACTGCGGGATCAACCTTCTCCCAGCCACTACACCCCCCCGGGGTCGGCTGTATTCACTGTCAGGTCCGGAGACCTATGGAGACATAGCAGACTCCCTGACTGGGGGGGTGTCCATCCTTCTGCCGACACAGAGTTCCTCTTTGTGGGGAAGGACAAAACCCTACAACACCCTACAACACCGGGGCCTCAATGACATCACTGTTAAGAACTGTTACCCATAACCACACATTGCCTCGGCTTTTATGATGCTCCAGGAGGCCACTATCTAAAGTAGACGGGCAGAACTTCCACCGGGTAGGTGACGGCTTCAACACTGCCGTCTATGAATACCTGGTGATGCCATTCGGTTTGACGAAGATGTTAATGCGAGTGTAGCGAAATGCTTGTGCTTCTAGTTCCGACAATGCAGTAATAACCCATGAGTAATCTAACCTAACAATTCCAAAACTACTACCTTATAGACACAAGTGTAAAGGAATGAATCAGAATATGTACATACAAATATATGAATAAGTGATGGTGCCAAACCGCATAGGCAAGATGCAGTAGATGGTATAGAGTACAGTATATACACATGAGATGAGTAATGTAGGGTATGTAAACATTATATTAAGTGGCATTGTTTAAAGTGGCTAGTGATACATTTTAACATCAATGTTTCCATTATTAAAGTGGCTGGAGTTGAGTCAGTATGTTGGCAGCAGCCACTCAATGTTAGTGGTGGCTGTTTAACAGTCTGAAGGACTTGAGATAGAAGCTGTTTTTCAGTCTCTCGTTCCCTGCTTTGATGCACCTGTACTGACCTTGCCTTCTGGATGATAGTGGGGTGAACAGGCAGTGGCTCGGTGGTTGTTGTTCTTGATGATCTTTATGGCCTTCCTGTGACATCGGGTGGTGTAGGTGTCCTGGAGGGCAGGTAGTTTTTCCCCGGTGATGCGTTGTGCAGACCTCACTACCCTCTGGAGAGCCTTAGAGTTGTGGGCGGAGCAGTTGCCGTACCAGGGGTGATACAGCACAACAGGATGCTCTCGATTGTGCATGGGTAAAAGTGTGTGAGTGCTTTTGGTGACAAGCCAAATTTCTTCAGGATCCTGAGGTTTTAAGAGGCGCTGCTGCGCCTTCTTCACCACACTGTCTGTGTGGATGGACCATTTCAGTTTGCCTCTGATGTGTACGCCGAGGAACTTAAAACCTACAACCCTCTCCACTACTGTCCCATCGATGTGGATAGGGGGGTGTTCCCTCTGCTGTTTCCTGAAGTCCACGATCATCTCCTTTGTTTTGTTGATGTTGAGTGTGAGGTTATTTTCCTGACACCACAATCCGAGGGCCCTCACCTTCTCACTGTAGGCCATCTCGTCGTTGTTGGTAATCAAGCCTACCACTGTAGTGTCGTCTGCAAACTTGATTATTGAGTTGGAGGCGTGCATGGCCACGCAGTCGTGGGTGAACAGGGAGTATGATGACGAGTTTTTGAGGGTACTATGGTGTTCAATGCTGAGCTGTAGTCAATGAACAGCATTCTCACATAGGTATTCCTCTTGTCCAGATGGGTTAGGGCAGTGTGCAGTGTGGTTGCTATCGCGTCGTCTGTGGACCTATTGGGGCGGTAAGCAAATTGGAGTGGGTCTATGGTGTCAGGTAGGATGGAGGTGATAAGGTCCGTGACTAGTCTCTCAAAGCACTTCATGATGACGGAAGGGAGTGCTACGGGGTGGTAGTCGTTTAGCTCAGTTACCTTAGCTTTCTTGGGAACAGGAACAATCGTGGCCCTCTTGAAGCATGTGGGAACAGCAGACTGGAATAAGGATTGATTGAATATGTACGTAAACACACCAGCAAGTTGGTCTGCGCATGCTCTGAGGACAAGGCTGGAGATGCCATCTGGGCCTGCAGCCTTGCGAGGGTTAGCACGTTTAAAATGTTTTAGTCACATCGGCTGCAGTGAAGGAGAGTCCACAGGTTTTGGCAGCGGGCCGTTTCAGTGGCACTGTATTGTCCTCAAAGCGAGCAAAGAAGTTGTTTAGTCTGTCTTGGAGCAAGACATCCTGGTCCGCAACGGGGCTGGTTTTCTTTTTGTAATCCGTGATTGACTGTAGACCCTGCCACATACCTCTTGTGTCTGAGCCGTTGAATTGCGACTCTACTTTGTCTCCATACTGATGCTTAGCTTGTTTGATTGCCTTGCGGAGGGAATAGCTACAGTGTTCGTATTCGGTCATGTTTCCGGTCACCTTGCCCTTGTTAAAAGCAGTGGTTTGCGGTTTCAGTTTCGCGCAAATGCTGCCATCAATCCATGGTTTCTGGTTTGGAATTTTTAAAATAGTTTCTGTGGGTACGACATCACTGATGCACTTGCTAATACACTCGCTTACCGAATCAGCGTATTCCTCAATGTTGTTGTTTCACGCAGTGTGCAACATATCCCAGTCCACGTGATCGAAGCAGTCTTGAAGCGTGGAATCAGATTTGTCGGACCAGCGTTGAACAGACCTGAGAGCGGGAACTTCCTGTTTTAGTCTCTATCTTTTGGCTGGGAGAAACAAAATGGAGTCGTGGTCAGCTTTTCCAAAAGGAGGGCGGGCGAGGGCCTTATATGTTTCGCGGAGGTTAGAATAACAATGATCCAGTAGCACCCCTGGTAGCACAAGAACACATTCTCTACATCCGACAAGTCCTCCAGCGTCTCCTGGAGAACCTGCTGTTTGTCAAGCCGAAGAAAATGCTAGTTCCATCGCTCAACCATCTCCTTCCTTGGATATGCCATCGCTACTGGGAATGTGCAGATCGATCCCGGAAAGGTGAGAGCGTTGATGGATTGTCCCAAACCACGTCCAGAGTGCAGCTGCAACGTTTCTTAGGATTTGCCCATTTGCCCACCTTTTTATCCGGAGTTACATCACCCTGGCTTCCCCCCTGGTCAGCACTCACTCTCCCAAGGTCCCGTTCACATGGTCCCCAGCTGCTGACTGGGCGTTCCTACCTTAACTTCACCACAGCTCCCATCCGGACCCATCACGTCAGTTCGTGGTGGAGGTAGATGCTTCGGATGTCAGAGTGGGGGCTGTCCTGTCCCAACGTTCTGCCCTGGGCCTTAAGGTGCATCCCTGCACCTTCTTCTCCCATCACCTTAACGCCATGGAGAGGAATTATGATATGGGGAACCAAGAACTACTCGTGTTGAAGATGGCCTTGGAGGAGTGGAGACAATGGTTAGAGGGGGCACAACTTCCATTCAAAGTGTGGATGGATCACAAGAACATGAAATATCTCTGTACCGCCAAGCATCTCAACTCCAGGCAAGCTTGATGGGCCCTGTTGTTCACCCAGTTCAACTTCACCATCTCCTACAGCCCGGGGTCTAAGATGGTTAAGCAAGATGCGCTTTCACGCCGCTATTGTCCCGCTTCTACACCCTTCGAACCCTGAGACCATTCTTCCTACCTCTTGTCTGGCGGCTACCCTCATCCGGCACATAGAGAACCAAGTCCGTGAGGCGCAACATTCCCAGCTGGAGGGGGGAGGGGCTGGGTAACCGGATGTTTGTCCCAGACCCTGCCTGCTCCCTGGTCCTGGAATGGGCTCATTCCTCCAGGCTTGCCTGCCACCCTGGCTCCCATCAGACCCTGGCCTTTGTGCGACAATGCTTTTGGTTGACCACCATGGTTTCGGATGACTCCGCGTTCATTGACGCCTGCACCGTCTGTGCTCAGAACAAGACTCATCGGCAAGCTCAGGCTGGCCTCCTTCAACCTATTCCTGTCCCTCACCATCCCTGCTCACATATATCCCTGGACTTTGTCACTGGTCTCCCTCCATCTGATGGCAACACCACTATCCTCACGGTGGTGGACATTTCATCCCCCTCCCCAAGCTACCTTCTGTCAAGGAGAGACGGCCCAGCTCATGGTGCAACACATCTTCCAGATCCATGGACTCCCGGTGGACATGGTTTCCTCAGTTCTCATCCCGGTTCTGGAAGGTGTTCTGCACACTCATTGGGTCATCGGCCCATTCTGTCCTCTGGGTTTCATCCCCAATCCAACGGCCAGTTAGGTACTGTCACAGCCTGATCCGTTTCACCTGTCTTTGTGCTTGTCTACACCCCCCTCCAGGTGTCGCCCATCTGCCCCATTATTCCCTGTGTATTTATATCTGTGTTCTCTGTTTGTCTGTTGCCAGTTCGTCTTGTCTCGTTAAGCCTACCAGCGTGTTTTTCCATACTCCTGTTCTGTCGAGTTTTCCAGCGTTTTTCCTGTTCTCCTGTTTTCTCTCTAGTCCTTGTTTTCTAGTTTTCCCAGTTTTGACCATTCTGCCTGCCCTGACCCTGAGCCTGCCTGCCGTCTGTACCTTTGCCCCCACTCTGGATTACCGACCCCTGCCTGCCCTGACCCTGAGCCTGCCTGCCGTCTGTACCTTTTGGACACTGTACCTTTAGGACACTTCCTGCATTAATGAGTCATACAATTTGATCTGCACTACATCTTAGTCAAAACAATAGACAATAGACAACAATTGTTTGTGTGTTATTAGTTTAATTTAAGCAGAATGTGTTTTGTCTATAGTTGTGACTTAGATGAAAGTCAAATTGTATGACCAATTTATGCAGAAATCCAGGGAATTCCAAAGGGTTCACATACTTTTTCTTGCCACTGTAACAGTGTTGTTATTCAATAAGCATGAACTTTGACCTTTTAGATTAAACAACCTAGTCTCTGGAGTATCTCACAGGCATCCGGATATTTGTTCTGGTGTGTCTCAGAGTTAAATTTTCAGGCAGTGGGGCGGCTTCTGTTGTTCATCACCTGCTGTTCCAAGGTCCGTGTTTGTTTGGTGGTCGAATCCTGAGATGTTCACTGGACAACTGTCATTTCTGTTTCTGCTGCATTTTCGACCCTTAACTGGGTCATAGTGGTGTTTTGTTGTCAGCTCTGTGTCTTATTTTCTTGGAATTTCTAATTTAATTAATTAATTGATTATATTTTGTACCACTTGGGATTTGAGCAGTTTTGTGGATCGTTCGTGTGCATCTGGACAAGAGTCGCTGTACTATTAACTATTACAACTATTATGTCCCTCTGTTGGAGAATTCCACCAACACGCGTCTTCAACATCCATCACAGTCTTTTTCTTTGGGGCAATTTCCTCAGCTGATTTCGCTTTGCCATTGGCTGTGATTCGGTAATGACATCACATGCTTAAAGTCCCACTCTTCAGCACATTCTGGAGACCTTTATCCAGGTAAGCTAGTTGAGAACACCTTTATTTAACCAGGTAGGCTAGTTGAGAACAAGTTCTCATTTACAACTGTGACCTGGCCAAGATAAAGCAAAGCAGTGCGACACAAACAACAACACAGAGTTACACATGGAATAAACAAACATACAGTCAATAACACAATAGAAAAAGTCTTTATACAATGTGTGCAAATGAGGTAGGATAAGGGAGGTATGGCATTAAATAGGCCAAAGTGGTGATATAATTACAATAGCGCAATTAAACACTGGAGTGATTGATGTGCAGAAGATAAGTGTGCAGGTAGAGATACTGGGGTGCAAAGGAGCAAAATAAATAAAATAGTATGGGGGATGAGGTAGTTGGATGGGCTATTTACAGATGGGCTATGTACAGGTGCAGTGATCTGTGAGCTTCTCTGACAGCTGGTGCTTAAAGTTAGTGAGGAAGATATGAGTCTCCAGCTTCAATGATTTTTGCAGTTCGTTCCAGTCATTGGCAGCAGAGAACTGGAAGGAAAGGCGACCAATGGAAGAATTGGCATTGGGGGTGACCAGTGAGATATACCTGCTAGAGCACGTGCTAATGGTGGGTGCTGCTATGGTGCCCAGTGAGCTGAAATAAGGTGGGGCTTTACCTAGCAAAGACTTATAGATGAATCTACCATGAAGAGGTAGTTGCTTTTGTTGACTGTGAGTAAGTCCATCCCGATATTGGACCATTGGAGGGGTTGCATTTGGTGGGGGATGAGGGCCTACTTGTGTTGTCTCTTCTGGATGGAGTTGGTGGGGGATGAGGTTCTACTTGTGTTGTCTCTTCTGGATGGAGTTGGTGGGGGATGAGGTTCTACTTGTGTTGTCTCTTCTGGAGGGATTTAGTGGGGGATGAGGTTCTCCTTGTGTTGTCTCTTCTGGAGGGATTTGGTGGGGGATGAGGTTCTCCTTGTGTTGTCTCTTCTGGAGGGATTTGGTGGGGGATGAGGTTCTCCTTGTGTTGTCTCTTCTGGAGGGATTTGGTGGGGGATGAGGTTCTCCTTGTGTTGTCTCTTCTGGAGGGATTTGGTGGGGGATGAGGTTCTCCTTGTGTTGTCTCTTCTGGAGGGATTTGGTGGGGGATGAGGTTCTCCTTGTGTTGTCTCTTCTGGAGGGATTTGGTGGGGGATGAGGTTCTCCTTGTGTTGTCTCTTCTGGAGGGATTTGGTGGGGGGTGAGGTTCTCCTTGTGTTGTCTCTTCTGGAGGGATTTGGTGGGGGTGAGGGCCTACTTGTGTTGTCTCTTCTGGAGGGATTTGGTGGGGGATGAGGTTCTCCTTGTGTTGTCTCTTCTGGAGGAATTTGGTGGGGGATGAGGTTCTCCTTGTGTTGTCTCTTCTGGAGGGATTTGGTGGGGGATGAGGTTCTCCGTGTGTTGTCTCTTCTGGAGGGATTTGGTGGGGGATGAGGTTCTCCTTGTGTTGTCTCTTCTGGAGGGATTTGGTGGGGGATGAGGTTCTCCTTGTGTTGTCTCTTCTGGATGGAGTTGGTGGGGGATGAGGTTCTCCTTGTGTTGTCTCTTCTGGAGGGATTTGGTGGGGGATGAGGTTCTCCTTGTGTTGTCTCTTCTGGAGGGATTTGGTGGGGGATGAGGTTCTCCTTGTGTTGTCTCTTCTGGAGGGATTTGGTGGGGGATGAGGTTCTCCTTGTGTTGTCTCTTCTGGAGGGATTTGGTGGGGGGTGAGGTTCTCCTTGTGTTGTCTCTTCTGGATGGAGTTGGGATTTGGTGGGGCAGTTGGTGGGGCATGTATGTCTCCTTTTGTTGTCTCTTCTGGAGGGATTTGGTGGGGGATGAGTGTCTCCTTGTGTTGTCTCTTCCGGATTGATTTGCAGGTTGCACATTTGCTGATAAAGATCTTTACGTCCTCTGTGATCTTTGGCCAGAAAACAGCATCAAGTGCCTTTCAAAGACTGGCCTTTATGTTTGAGTGGCCAGCTTGTATCTTGTGTAGAAAGTCTGTGTGTAACATGTCAGGTTTGAAGACCCTGTTTCCTTTAAATATCAGTCCATTTTCTGTGGTGAGCTCTTCTATGTACGTCCAGAGATCTTTCAGTGTCACAGCCTGCATGGTTCCAGACCAGCCGTGGTTGATTTGTGCGTACAGAGCCTGAAACAGTGGGTCCTAGCAACAGTGGGTCCTGGCAACAGTGGGTCCTGGCAACAGTGGGTCCTGGCAACAGTGGGTCCTGGCAACAGTGGGTCCTAGCAACAGTGGGTCCTGGCAACAGTGGGTCCTGGCAACAGTGGGTCCTGGCAACAGTGTGCTTTGACTGACTCCATTGTCTTAAGTGAGATGTTTACATTTACATTTAAGTAATTTAGCAGACGCTCTTATACAGAGCGACTTACAAATTGGTGCATTCATTTATGACATCCAGTGGAACAGTCACTTTACAATAGTGCATCTAAATCCTAAAGGGGGGGGGTTGAGAAGGATTACTTATCCTATCCTAGGTATTCCTTAAAGAGGTGGGGGTTTCAGGTGTCTCCGGAAGGTGGTGATTGACTCCGCTGTCCTGGCGTCGTGAGGGAGTTTGTTCCACCATTGGGGGGCCAGAGCAGCGAACAGTTTTGACTGGGCTGAGCGGGAACTGTACTTCCTGAGTGGTAGGGAGGCGAGCAGGCCAGAGGTGGATGAACGCAGTGCCCTTGTTTGGGTGTAGGGCCTGATCAGAGCCTGGAGGTACTGAGGTGTTGACATCACTGGTGTGATCCACCTGTTCCAGGTCAGTTGTGACTAGACCCATAGCGTAGACCGTGGCTGGTGTTTGAATCCACCTGTTCCAGGTCAGTTGTGACTAGACCCATTGCGTAGACCGTGGCTGGTGTTTGAATCCACCTGTTCCAGGTCAGTTGTGACTAGACCCATAGCGTAGACCGTGGCTGGTGTTTGAATCCACCTGTTCCAGGTCAGTTGTGACTAGACCCATAGCGTAGACCGTGGCTGGTGTTTGAATCCACCTGTTCCAGGTCAGTTGTGACTAGACCCATAGCGTAGACCGTGGCTGGTGTTTGAATCCACCTGTTCCAGGTCAGTTGTGACTAGACCCATAGCGTAGACCGTGGCTGGTGTTTGAATCCACCTGTTCCAGGTCAGTTGTGACTAGACCCATAGCGTAGACCGTGGCTGGTGTTTGAATCCACCTGTTCCAGGTCAGTTGTGACTAGACCCATAGCGTAGACCGTGGCTGGTGTTTGAATCCACCTGTTCCAGGTCAGTTGTGACTAGACCCATAGCGTAGACCGTGGCTGGTGTTTGAATCCACCTGTTCCAGGTCAGTTGTGACTAGACCCATAGCGTAGACCGTGGCTGGTGTTTGAATCCACCTGTTCCAGGTCAGTTGTGACTAGACCCATAGCGTAGACCGTGGCTGGTGTTTGAATCCACCTGTTCCAGGTCAGTTGTGACTAGACCCATAGCGTAGACCGTGGCTGGTGTTTGAATCCACCTGTTCCAGGTCAGTTGTGACTAGACCCATAGCGTAGACCGTGGCTGGTGTTTGAATCCACCTGTTCCAGGTCAGTTGTGACTAGACCCATAGCGTAGACCGTGGCTGGTGTTTGAATCCACCTGTTCCAGGTCAGTTGTGACTAGACCCATAGCGTAGACCGTGGCTGGTGTTTGAATCCACCTGTTCCAGGTCAGTTGTGACTAGACCCATAGCGTAGACCGTGGCTGGTGTTTGAATCCACCTGTTCCAGGTCAGTTGTGACTAGACCCATAGCGTAGACCGTGGCTGGTGTTTGAATCCACCTGTTCCAGGTCAGTTGTGACTAGACCCATAGCGTAGACCGTGGCTGGTGTTTGAATCCACCTGTTCCAGGTCAGTTGTGACTAGACCCATAGCGTAGACCGTGGCTGGTGTTTGAATCCACCTGTTCCAGGTCAGTTGTGACTAGACCCATAGCGTAGACCGTGGATGGTGTTTGAATCCACCTGTTCCAGGTCAGTTGTGACTAGACCCATAGCGTAGACCGTGGCTGGTGTTTGAATCCACCTGTTCCAGGTCAGTTGTGACTAGACCCATAGCGTAGACCGTGGCCACCTGTTCCAGGTCAGTTGTGACTAGACCCATAGCGTAGACTGTGGCTGGTGTTTGAATCCACCTGTTCCAGGTCAGTTGTGACTAGACCCATAGCGTAGACCGTGGCTGGTGTTTGCATGTGTCTGTGCTCTGTGGTTGATTGAGCCGTTTCTGGACAGGAACTCAGCTACATGTAGTTCTTGGCCTTGTTTGTATTGCATGTGGGGTTGGTATCTCTGTAGCCTTAGCAACATTCTCTGCAGTCGCTTGGGTGTTGTGAGTAGGGAATTCTTGAAGATTGTCTCAGGTGGTTTGTCGTCGCTGTGTATTGTGAAGATCTCTCTGCCGTGCAGATACTAGTCAAACTTGTCACATGCAAAAAAAAAACAATGGAGAGGCATTCTTTTATAATCTGTGTATATCTATGTCTGAGTCAAAGCTCTGGAGGTAAATGCAACAGATTGTCCTTTCTGTAGAAAGGCTGCACCCAAACCTGTCTCACTGGCATCACACTGCCGTGTGACTTCGTCATTCAGGCGTGACTAATTGTTTGATAGTCACAGCTCCTGCATCATGCTGTGGTAGCCATGTCCATTCAGAGTCCTTGTCAGTCAGTCTTCTGAGAGGCTGCTGCGTCATGCTGTGGTAGCCATGTCCATTCAGAGTCCTTGTCAGTCAGTCTTCTGAGAGGCTGCTGCGTCATGCTGTGGTAGCCATGTCCATTCAGAGTCCTTGTCAGTCAGTCTTCTGAGAGGCTGCTGCGTCATGCTGTGGTAGCCGTGTCTATTCAGAGTCCTTGTCAGTCAGTCTTCTGAGAGGCTGCTGCGTCATGCTGTGGTAGCCATGTCCATTCAGAGTCCTTGTCAGTCAGTCTTCTGAGAGGCTCACACACACATCGGATAGGCGGGGCATGCATTTTGAAAGAAAGTTCACAAACTTGTGACTTGTGATATCCCATCTTTGGCATTGAGTACTGAGAATACCTTTGTGTTGGATATTTCTGGTAAAGTCTCTTTGTTGAGTGCGCTGTGGACCATGCATATTCATAGTTTATCAGGTTTTTCAATGACAACCATGTTGCTGATCCACAGTGTTCGCTCTGTGACTTTCATGATGACGTCCGTTGCCTTTCTGATCTTTTCCTTTAGTGGAATTACGCATCCATCTGGGTCGCTGCACAGGCCCCAGGCTGCATTGTCTACTTCTAGGTGTATCTCTCCAGGAAGGCTGCCAAGCCCAGCGATCACGTCCTTGTACTTAGAGATGATCTCCTCAGCTGTCACGATGACCTCAGTGGATGTGATGCTCGGGGTTGTCGACGTGATGTAACACATGGTTGTGGTTCACATGAAACATTTCTTTTCCATCATGATCTGCTTTGTGATTGCTTTCTCCTGTTGGTCTTATCAGTGTCGTCAAACAGCTTGAGTGTAGCTTCCCTGGGTTTATCAGTGTCGTCATATAGCTTGAGTGTAGCTTCCCTGGGTTTATCAGTGTCGTCATATAGCTTGAGTGTAGCTTCCCTGGGTTTATCAGTGTCGTCATATAGCTTGAGTGTAGCTTCCCTGGGTTTATCAGTGTCGTCAAACAGCTTGAGTGTAGCTTCCCTGGGTTTATCAGTGTCGTCATATAGCTTGAGTGTAGCTTCCCTGGGTTTATCAGTGTCGTCATATAGCTTGAGTGTAGCTTCCTGGGTTTATCAGTGTCGTCATATAGCTTGAGTGTAGCTTCCTGGGTTTATCAGTGTCGTCATATAGCTTGAGTGTAGCTTCCCTGGGTTTATCAGTGTCGTCATATAGCTTGAGTGTAGCTTCCCTGGGTTTATCAGTGTCGTCATATAGCTTGAGTGTAGCTTCCCTGGGTTTATCAGTGTCGTCATATAGCTTGAGTGTAGCTTCCCTGGGTTTATCAGTGTCGTCATATAGCTTGAGTGTAGCTTCCCTGGGTTTATCAGTGTCGTCATATAGCTTGAGTGTAGCTTCCCTGGGTAGGAGAACTGGATTGTCATCTTGCGTGACTTGGCCGTAGGTCCCCATAGCTTATGACCTTCACTGTTGATCCTGTGTCTAGTTGACATTTAATTGTATGCCTGAGGTCATATGTCAATGGCTCATCGCTAAGTGGAACTAGCTTTAAGGTTAATGAACCATTTTGTTTGCTTTTGTTTTCCTCCACATAATTAATCTGTGCGATGTACCACACTGCATCTGTTGTTTGGTCATCTGATTCATTATATTCCTCTAATAGATTGAGTTGACGTACAGCGCCTCCATGTCCTCCACTGCCTACAGGCAGTCATGGGGACCAATTTTCCTGATTTGACTTGTGCTCGTTCCCATGAACGACACGTCAATGCCATTGTTCAGAGTGATGTTCGGTTCTCGGCAGCTTGGTGGAGAGCATCCTCATGTTCAATCTAACAGTCTAGTGTGGTAATCTGAGCGTGAGGAGCATCCTCATGTTCAATCTAACAGTCTAGTGTGGTAATCTGAGCGTGAGGAGCATCCTCATGTTCAATCTAACAGTCTAGTGTGGTAATCTGAGCGTGAGGAGCATCCTCATGTTCAATCTAACAGTCTAGTGTGGTAATCTGAGCGTGAGGAGCATCCTCATGTTCAATCTAACAGTCTAGTGTGGTAATCTGAGCGTGGAGAGCATCCTCATGTTCAATCTAACAGTCTAGTGTGGTAATCTGAGCGTGAGGAGCATCCTCATGTTCAATCTAACAGTCTAGTGTGGTAATCTGAGCGTGAGGAGCATCCTCATGTTCAATCTAACAGTCTAGTGTGGTAATCTGAGCGTGGAGAGCATCCTCATGTTCAATCTAACAGTCTAGTGTGGTAATCTGAGCATGAGGAGCATCCTCATGTTCAATCTAACAGTCTAGTGTGGTAATCTGAGCGTGAGGAGCATCCTCATGTTCAATCTAACAGTCTAGTGTGTTAATCTGAGCGTGAGGAGCATCCTCATGTTCAATCTAACAGTCTAGTGTGGTAATCTGAGCGTGAGGATCATCCTCATGTTCAATCTAACAGTCTAGTGTGGTAATCTGAGCGTGAGGAGCATCCTCATGTTCAATCTAACAGTCTAGTGTGGTAATCTGAGCGTGAGGAGCAAAAGTAAACTGAGCAGAATAGTAAACACTGCCAGCAAAAGTAATTGGTTGACAGCAGGCACATTTGAGCATTCTGTTCGACAAGGCAACCAGTCAGAAGACACTGGCTGTCCTCACCCTCCTCACCCTCAAGAGGCTTCCTTCTGGCCGGCACTTCAGAATGCCCATGGCCAAGAAGAACAGGTTCAAACATTCATTCGTTCCTTGTGCTGTTGGATACATAAATACAAAGTAAAATGTATAAGGATATGTACTTATCTATGTAGTGTTGTTGGGACAGTGGTCATTGTGAGTGAATGTATTAATGTCCTCTGTGTTGCTAGTATGCAACATGACGGACTGACGGGATTAAATGTGACATGTATGTGTATGTCATTATTTTAATGAATGTGAAGACGAAGAAAAATGTCCTTCCTGGATGGACAATAAAGTTTTATTCTCTTCTATTCTATGTATATGTACGTTATATGTATGTTATATGTACGTTTAATTTGCACAGGCGTTGTGGTGAGCAAATAACTGATCATGTCAAACGTAATCATATTGTCACTGATTCATATTTCATCTGAACAGAACTTACCTTAATACCAACATACCATTTTTTGTTTTACTTTACTTAAGTGGTTTGGGACACCTGGGACCATCACGTGACAAAAAATATCCATGATACGTTCTCGGGGACCATGCCACAACGTCCTGACACAACGTCCTGCCACAACGTCCTGACACAACGTCCTGCCACAACGTCCTGCCACAACGTCCTGCCACAACGTCCTGACACAACGTCCTGCCACAACGTCCTGACACAACGTCCTGCCACAACGTCCTGCCACAACGTCCTGCCACAACGTCCTGCCACAACGTCCTGACACAACGTCCTGCCACAACGTCCTGCCACAACGTCCTGACACAACGTCCTGCCACAACGTCCTGACACAACGTCCTGCCACAACGTCCTGACACAACGTCCTGAAAAGAAACCATTTGGTGATGTTCCGAGGACGTCCTAATTACACTTTTTCGTTATGCTGGAACATTCCCTTGGGACCATCACGCAACATCTTAATAATTATTAATATTTAAGTCCTGAAATTGTCTTAAAAAGGTCCTAACGTGGTCCTCAGTGACGTCCTTGTAATTTACAGGGAACTACAGAAAGGTTCCCCAGAGAACATTTCCATGGGACCATCATGAATCGTCCCCTTATTGTTATTAAATGTCCCATGGATAATGTCCCATGGATAATGTCCCATTGATAATGTCCCATCAGAACAAAATAGTAACCTTTTCGTTACATTCCCTAATGGACATCAAAATACCTTGTAGCGCTATACTAAGACCAAACCGGGACCTGTACTGACAGTCTTCTTATGGTCCCAAGGTTAACGTCATGTTTTCCTAGAACATTTTAAGAATGTCAGTGAGATCATTTCTCGCTAAAACCTTTAAAGGGATCTAATCGGAACGACTCCAAATGTCTTAGGACGACCCCAGTTTGCTGGGAAAGAGTGTCCATGGTTTATAAAGCATTGTGTGTGTAGGGAAAGAGTATGATGCATCCATGGTTTATAAAGCATTGTGTGTGTAGGGAAAGAGTATGGTGCATCCATGGTTTATAAAGCATTGTGTGTGTAGGGACAGAGTATGGTGCATCCATGGTTTATAAAGCATTGTGTGTGTAGGGACAGAGTATGGTGCATCCATGGTGCATCCATGGTTTATAAAGCATTGTGTGTGTAGGGACAGAGTATGATGCATCCATGGTTTATAAAGCATTGTGTGTGTAGGGACAGAGTATGGTGCATCCATGGTTTATAAAGCATTGTGTGTGTAGGGACAGAGTATGGTGCATCCATGGTTTATAAAGCATTGTGTGTGTAGGGACAGAGTATGGTGCATCCATGGTTTATAAAGCATTGTGTGTGTAGGGACAGAGTATGGTGCATTCATGGTTTATAAAGCATTGTGTGTGCAGGGAAAGAGTATGGTGCATCCATGGTTTATAAAGGGATATAAAGAAGGATTTTATCTAACAAAACGACACTACATGTTAAAGCTGGGACCAATTGGATGACAAAAAGTAATATCCATACATTTTAGGATTATTTATTTGAATTGCGCGCGCTCCAGTTTCACCCGAAGTTGTCTCGCTAGTGGGACACCTAGCCCAAACAGGTCCCTTTAAGGTGGATCTGACGCTGGAAGACGAGAAGCAAATACAGTGTACATATAATAAATAACAGACATGAAACAGAACACGGGCATCAGGACAGGGGAAACGAAACAACATTAATGCAGGCATGGGGATCAAACTGAGGAACAGAAGATATAGAGGAGGTAATCAATAAAGTGATGGAGTCAAGGTGAGTCCAATGAAGTGCTGATGCGCGTAACAATGGTGATAGGCATGCGTAATGATGGGAAGCCTGGCGCCCTCGAGCATCAGAGAGGGGGATTGGGAGCAGGCGTGACAGTACACCCCTCTAGGGGCGCCAACCGGCGTCCCACCTGGGCGAGCCTGACGGGCCGGCCGAGGCATGGGAGCCGGACGAGCCGGCTGAGGCGTGGAAGCCCGACGATTTGGGAAGGAAGTCTAGATAAAAACCATGCGTATACAGAACCATACTTCAGAGTTTACTGCATCTTGGGCAGGAAGTCTTGATAAAACCATGTGTACACAGAACCATACTTCAGAGTTTACTGCATCTTGGGCAGGAAGTCTTGATAAAACCATGTGTACACAGAACCATACTTCAGAGTTTACTGCATCTTGGGCAGGAAGTCTTGATAAAACCATGTGTACACAGAACCATACTTCAGAGTTTACTGCATCTTGGGCAGGAAGTCTTGATAAAACCATGTGTACACAGAACCATACTTCAGAGTTTACTGCATCTTGGGCAGGAAGTCTTGATAAAACCATGTGTACACAGAACCATACTTCAGAGTTTACTGCATCTTGGGCAGGAAGTCTTGATAAAACCATGTGTACACAGAACCATACTTCAGAGTTTACTGCATCTTGGGCAGGAAGTCTTGATAAAACCATGCGTACACAGAACCATACTTCAGAGTTTACTGCATCTTGGGCAGGAAGTCTTGATAAAACCATGCGTACACAGAACCATACTTCAGAGTTTACTGCATCTTGGGCAGGAAGTCTTGATAAAACCATGCGTACACAGAACCATACTTCAGAGTTTACTGCATCTTGGGCAGGAAGTCTTGATAAAACCATGCGTATACAGAACCATACTTCAGAGTTTACTGCATCTTGGGCAGGAAGTCTTGATAAAACCATGCGTACACAGAACCATACTTCAGAGTTTACTGCATCTTGGGCAGGAAGTCTTGATAAAACCATGTGTACACAGAACCATACTTCAGAGTTTACTGCATCTTGGGCAGGAAGTCTTGATAAAACCATGTGTACACAGAACCATACTTCAGAGTTTACTGCATCTTGGGCAGGAAGTCTTGATAAAACCATGTGTACACAGAACCATACTTCAGAGTTTACTGCATCTTGGGCAGGAAGTCTTGATAAAACCATGTGTACACAGAACCATACTTCAGAGTTTACTGCATCTTGGGCAGGAAGTCTTGATAAAACCATGTGTACACAGAACCATACTTCAGAGTTTACTGCATCTTGGGCAGGAAGTCTTGATAAAACCATGTGTACACAGAACCATACTTCAGAGTTTACTGCATCTTGGGCAGGAAGTCTTGATAAAACCATGTGTACACAGAACCATACTTCAGAGTTTACTGCATCTTGGGCAGGAAGTCTTGATAAAACCATGTGTACACAGAACCATACTTCAGAGTTTACTGCATCTTGGGCAGGAAGTCTTGATAAAACCATGTGTACACAGAACCATACTTCAGAGTTTACTGCATCTTGGGCAGGAAGTCTTGATAAAACCATGCGTACACAGAACCATACTTCAGAGTTTACTGCATCTTGGGCAGGAAGTCTTGATAAAACCATGCGTACACAGAACCATACTTCAGAGTTTACTGCATCTTGGGCAGGAAGTCTTGATAAAACCATGATCATATACAGAACCATACTTCAGAGTTTACTGCATCTTGGGCAGGAAGTCTTGATAAAACCATGCGTACACAGAACCATACTTCAGAGTTTACTGCATCTTGGGCAGGAAGTCTTGATAAAACCATGTGTACACAGAACCATACTTCAGAGTTTACTGCATCTTGGGCAGGAAGTCTTGCTAAAACCATGCGTACACAGAACCATACTTCAGAGTTTACTGCATCTTGGGCAGGAAGTCTTGATAAAACCATGTGTACACAGAACCATACTTCAGAGTTTACTGCATCTTGGGCAGGAAGTCTTGATAAAACCATGTGTACACAGAACCATACTTCAGAGTTTACTGCATCTTGGGCAAAAGGAAGTCTTGCTAAAACCATGCGTACACAGAACCATACTTCAGAGTTTACTGCATCTTGGGCAGGAAGTCTTGATAAAACCATGTGTACACAGAACCATACTTCAGAGTTTACTGCATCTTGGGCAGGAAGTCTTGATAAAACCATGCGTATACAGAACCATACTGCAGACACATCAAATGATACCCGCTGAATAGGCAAAATCCCAGAGTCCCTCTCTTGTAATCTTATCATTTTCACCAGTTGCATTGACCTCCAGATGAAGTGGGAAGTTTACATACACTTAGGTTGGAGTCATTAAAACTTGTTTTTCAACCACTCCACAAATTTCTTGTTAACAAACTATAGTTTTGGCAAGTCAGTTAGGACTTCAACTTCAATTTTTTCAACAATTGTTAACAGACAGATTATTTCACGTATAATTCACTGTATCACAATTCCAATGGGTCAGAAGTTTACTAAGTTGACTGTGCCTTTAAACAGCCAGGAAAATTCCAGAAAATTATGTCATGGCTTTAGAAGCTTCTGGTAGACCAATTGACATTGGAGGTGTACCTGTGGATGTATTTCAAGGCCTACCTTCAAACACAGTGCCTATTTGCTTGACATCCTGGAAAATTCCAAAGAAATCAGCCAACACCTGATTTCCACAAGTGTGGTTCATCATTGGGAGCAATTTCCAAACGCCAAAAGGTACCATGATCATCTGCACAATCAAAAGTACACAAGTATAAACACCATGGAACCACGCAGCCGTCGTGCCGCTCAGGAAGGAGATGCATTCTGTCTCCTAGAGATGAACGTACTTTGGTGCGAAAAGTGCAAATCAATCCCAGAACAACAGCAAAGGACCTTGTGAAGATGCTGGAGGAAACAGGTACAAAAGTATCTATATCCACAGTAAAACGAGTCCTATATCGACATAACCTGAAAGGCCGCTCAACAAGGAAGAAGCCACTGCTCTTAAACCGCCATAAAAAGAAAGACTACGATTTGCAACTGCATATGGGGACAAAAATCATACTTTTTGGAGAAATATCTTCTGGTCTGATGAAAGAAAAATAGAACTGTTTGGACATAATGACCATTGTTATGTTTGGAGGAAAAAGAGTGAGGCTCGCAAGCCGAAGAATACCATCCCATCCGTGAAGCACGGAGGTGGCAGTATCATGTTGTGGGGGTGCTTTGCTGCAGGAGGGTCTGGTGCACTTCACAAAATAGTTGGCATCATAAGGGAGGAAAATGATGTGGATATATTGAAGCAACATCTCAAGACATCAGTCAGGAAGTTAAAGCTTGGTTGCAAATGGGTCTTCAAAATGGACAATGACCCCTAGCATACTTCCAAAGTTGTGGCAAAATGGCTTAAGGACAACAAAGTCAAGGTATTGGAGAGGCAACACAAAGCCCTGACCTCAATCCTATAACAAATGTATGGGCAGAACTGAAAAAGCATGTGAGAGCAAGGAGTCCTACAAACCTGACTCAGTTACACCAGCTCTGTCAGGTGTAGGTTTCACCCAATTTATTGGGGAAGCTTGTGGAAGGCTACCTGAAATGTTTGACCCAAGTTAAACAATTTAATGGCAATGCTAACAAATACTAATTGAGTGTATTGTGACACAATGGGAATGTTATGAAATAAATAAAAGCTGAAATAAATTATTCTCTCTACTATTATTCTGACATTTCACATTCTTAAAATAAAGTGGTGATCCTAACTAACGTAAAACAGATATTTTTTTACCAGGATTAAATGTCAGGAATTGTGAAAAACTGAGTTTAAATGTATTTGACTAAGGTGTATGTAAACTTCAGAATCCAACTGCATGTCCTGTACTGTATTGACTATCCCTGTGGCATTAACTAGACAAACTAGACAAAATAAGAAATCAGTTGTTTCTGGTCCTTCAAAAGGTTGGTGCTGGATTATCAGTTCACTGTTTGGTACTAAAGACATTTACTTTGATCTACTTCAATTTTGGACACGTAATGGAAAAACAGTTTTGTTTTAGATTACATTACATCTCACTTAAATCACACAAACTATACAATTGAGTAATAATAATTGGAAATGGTCAAAAGTATTCAATTATTCATACCTCTGTCTCAAATGTCCCACTGTGTCCCTTAAAGCCTGTTTGAGTTTGTTCAACTTATTATCACTGGCGGTTTATCTGTTTGTCCATAGGAAGCTTATCTCTAACCCAAACACCAGATTGCAGCCTCTAATATCAATCCCCTGTTTGTCCACAGGAAGCTTATCTCTAACCCAAACACCAGATTGCAGCCTCTAATATCAATCCCCTGTTTGTCCACAGGAAGCTTATTTCTAACCCAAACACCAGATTGCAGCCTCTAATATCAATCCCCTGTTTGTCCACAGGAAGCTTATCTCTAACCCAAACACCAGATTGCAGCCTCTAATATCAATCCCCTGTTTGTCCACAGGAAGCTTATCTCTAACCCAAACACCAGATTGCAGCCTCTAATATCAATCCCCTGTTTGTCTACAGGAAGCTTATCTCTAACCCAAACACCAGATTGCAGCCTTTAATATCAATCCCCTGTTTGTCTACAGGAAGCGTATCTATAACCCAAACACCAGATTGCAGCCTCTAATATCAATCCCCTGTTTGTCCACAGGAAGCTTATCTCTAACCCAAACACCAGATTGCAGCCTTTAATATCAATCCCCTGTTTGTCTACAGGAAGCTTATCTCTAACCCAAACACCAGATTGCAGCCTTTAATATCAATCCCCTGTTTGTCCACAGGAAGCTTATCTCTAACCCAAACACCAGATTGCAGCCTTTAATATCAATCCCCTGTTTGTCCACAGGAAGCTTATCTCTAACCCAAACACCAGATTGCAGCCTCTAATATCAATCCCCTGTTTGTCCACAGGAAGCTTATCTCTAACCCAAACACCAGATTGCAGCCTCTAATATCAATCCCCTGTTTGTCTACAGGAAGCTTTTCTCTAACCCAAACACCAGATTGCAGCCTCTAATATCAATCCCCTGTTTGTCCACAGGAAGCTTATCTCTAACCCAAACACCAGATTGCAGCCTCTAATATCAATCCCCTGTTTGTCCACAGGAAGCTTATCTCTAACCCAAACACCAGATTGCAGCCTCTAATATCAATCCCCTGTTTGTCCACAGGAAGCTTATCTCTAACCCAAACACCAGATTGCAGCCTTTAATATCAAGCCCCTGTTTGTCCACAGGAAGCTTATCTCTAACCCAAACACCAGATTGCAGCCTCTAATATCAATCCCCTGTTTGTCCACAGGAAGCTTATCTCTAACCCAAACACCAGATTGCAGCCTCTAATACCAATCCCCTGTTTGTCTACAGGAAGCTCATCTCTAACCCAAACACCAGATTGCAGCCTCTAATATCAATCCCCTGTTTGTCTACAGGAAGCTTATCTCTAACCCAAACACCAGATTGCAGCCTCTAATATCAATCCCCTGTTTGTCCACAGGAAGCTTATCTCTAACCCAAACACCAGATTGCAGCCTCTAATATCAATCCCCTGTTTGTCCACAGGAAGCTTATCTCTAACCCAAACACCAGATTGCAGTCTTTAATATCAATCCCCTGTTTGTCCACAGGAAGCTTATCTCTAACCCAAACACCAGATTGCAGCCTCTAATATCAATCCCTCTGTTCATCATGTGACCTGGTATTGAAACATTTACTTATTCAAATGACTAAGGTATTTCATTATTGGAATGCTATCTGCCACTAATATTACCATGCACTTAGTTACTTTCACTTAGCTGTCATATCTGTTTCCTTCAACTAGGACTCTCAAGACCGTCCCAATCACTACTGCTAATCAGTCTCAAATATTGTTCTGCTTTACCCCTATTGTAAGGTTTAAAAACAAAACAAACATGATAACTTTCTCCTTATTAGAAGGAATTGTTGTCATTTTAGTGTACCCTAATAATGTTACTCTATATTCTATTAGCAATTTCTGTTGGATATTCACTTTCTGCTTCACACTTGTTAAATGTCTAATATTTGAAGGTTAACTTGTAATGCGTTGAATTGGTTATTTCAGAAGGGGATAAACTATAACTGGGCTGGCATTGCCTATCAGTCCCCTGTAGATGGAGTGCTCTGTCCATAATGAGTCTGCCACCTGAGACAGGATAGAAACAGAGCCGGTTTCTTCTCAGTGAGTGGTTAAATGATGCCTTCTCACGAATCGGTTTAGAACTTCATCATTTTGGATATCAACAAATACTCCACCGGGAAATAAACAGTAAATTGTGGTCTTAAGTTTAGTTAACAAGTCTCTACATGTTCAATATTGATTTGTTCCATTTAAGAGTTTGGGTTTCAAAATATATCACCGGGGTGGGGGAAGTCTCTTTTATAGTTTTATGGGTTAGGAATAAGTCAGGTCCTGTACCTTTATAGTTTTATGGGTTAGGAATAAGTCAGGTCCTGTACCTTTATAGTTTTATGGGTTAAGTCAGGTCCTGTACCTCTATAGTTTTATGGGTTAAGTCAGGTCCTGTACCTCTATAGTTTTATGGGTTAAGTCAGGTCCTGTACCTCTATAGTTTTATGGGTTAAGTCAGGTCCTGTACCTCTATAGTTTTATGGGTTAAGTCAGGTCCTGTACCTCTATAGTTTTATGGGTTAAGTCAGGTCCTGTACCTTTATAGTTTTATGGGTTAAGTCAGGTCCTGTACCTTTATAGTTTTATGGGTTAAGTCAGGTCCTGTACCTCTATAGTTTTATGGGTTAGGAATAAGTCAGGTCCTGTACCTTTATAGTTTTATGGGTTAAGTCAGGTCCTGTACCTTTATAGTTTTATGGGTTAGGAATAAGTCAGGTCCTGTACCTCTATAGTTTTATGGGTTAAGTCAGGTCCTGTACCTTTATAGTTTTATGGGTTAAGTCAGGTCCTGTACCTTTATAGTTTTATGGGTTAGGAATAAGTCAGGTCCTGTACCTTTATAGTTTTATGGGTTAGGAATAAGTCAGGTCCTGTACCTCTATAGTTTTATGGGTTAAGTCAGGTCCTGTACCTTTATAGTTTTATGGGTTAAGTCAGGTCCTGTACCTTTATAGTTTTATGGGTTAGGAATAAGTCAGGTCCTGTACCTCTATAGTTTTATGGGTTAAGTCAGGTCCTGTACCTCTATAGTTTTATGGGTTAAGTCAGGTCCTGTACCTTTATAGTTTTATGGGTTAAGTCAGGTCCTGTACCTCTATAGTTTTATGGGTTAAGTCAGGTCCTGTACCTTTATAGTTTTATGGGTTAAGTCAGGTCCTGTACCTTTATAGTTTTATGGGTTAAGTCAGGTCCTGTACCTTTATAGTTTTATGGGTTAAGTCAGGTCCTGTACCTCTATAGTTTTATGGGTTAAGTCAGGTCCTGTACCTCTATAGTTTTATGGGTTAAGTCAGGTCCTGTACCTCTATAGTTTTATGGGTTAAGTCAGGTCCTGTACCTCTATAGTTTTATGGGTTAAGTCAGGTCCTGTACCTCTATAGTTTTATGGGTTAAGTCAGGTCCTGTACCTCTATAGTTTTATGGGTTAAGTCAGGTCCTGTACCTCTATAGTTTTATGGGTTAAGTCAGGTCCTGTACCTCTATAGTTTTATGGGTTAGGAATAAGTCAGGTCCTGTACCTTTATAGTTTTATGGGTTAAGTCAGGTCCTGTACCTCTATAGTTTTATGGGTTAAGTCAGGTCCTGTACCTCTATAGTTTTATGGGTTAAGTCAGGTCCTGTACCTCTATAGTTTTATGGGTTAAGTCAGGTCCTGTACTTTTATAGTTTTATGGGTTAAGTCAGGTCCTGTACCTTTCGGGATCTTTGTTTACTTATTTCCCAGACCCTTTAGACAGTCATACTATACTTTAACCTTATCGTTATCAAATGATCCATAAAGGGACCACTCTGAAAATGTTGCAAGTCTAATATTATTATAATTGAAACGTTTTTTTTCTTCCATTGTCACTTAATAAAATCTCTAGTAAACCATTCTACATTAACACACTTACCGGTCAAAAGTTTTAGAACACCTACTCATTCAAGGGTTTTACTTTATTTTTTATTATTTTCTACATTGTAGAATAATAGTTAAGACATCAAAACTATGAAAAACACAAATGGAATCATGTAGCAACCAGAATAGTGTTAAGCAAATCAAAATATATTGTATTTTTGATATTCTTCAAGCAGCCACGCTTTGCCTTGACTCTTGGTATTCTCTCAACCAGCTTTACCTGGAATACTTTTCCAAGTCTTGAAGGAGTTCCTACATAGGCTGAGTGCTTGTTGGCTGCTTTTCCTTCACTCTACGGTCCAATTTGGTTGATGTCAGAGGATTGTGGAGGCCATGTCATCTGATGCAGCACTCCATCACTCTCCATCTTAGTAAAATAACCCTTACCCAGCCTGGAGGTGTGTTGAGTCATTGTCCTGATGAAAGACAAATTAAAGTCCCACTCAGCCCAAACCAGATGGGATGGTGTATCGCTGCAGAATGCTGTTGTAGCCATGCTGGTTAAGTGTGCCTTGAATTCTAAATAAATCACAGACAGTGTCACCAGCAAAGCATAACACCTCCTCCATGTTTTATTGTGGGAAATACAAATGCAGAGATTATCCATTCACCCTCACCCAAGTCTCAAAAAGGGCGTTTGGAACCAAAAATCTCCAATTTGGACACATCAGACCAAAGGACAAATTTACACAGGTCTAATGTCCATTGCTCGTGTTTCCGTGCCCAAGCATGTCTCTTCTTATTATTGGTGTCCTTTAGTAGTGATTTTTGACCATGAAGGCCTGCTTCACACAGTAACTCTAATGAACTTATCCTCTGCAGCAGAGGTAACTCTGGGTCTTCCATTCCTGTGGCAGTCCTCATGAGTCAGTTTCATCATAGCGCTTGATGGTTTTTGTGACTGCACTTGAAGAAACTTTCAAAATTCTTGGAATTTGCCATATTGAGAGACCTTCAAGTCTTAAATTAATGATAGACTGTCGTTTCTGTAGTCTCTTAGTCTCCTTAGTTTTTCAGTCTCCATAGTCTCTATAGTTTCAGTCTGCATAGTCTCTTCTGTTCCAGTCTCCATGGTCTCTATAGTTTCATTCTCCATAGTCTCCATAGTTTCAGTCTCCATAGTCTCTATAGTTCCCATCTTTATAGTCTCTATAGATTGTCCCCAGAGTCTTTATCATCTCTATAGTTTCAGTCCCCATAGTTTCTCAGTCTCTATAGTCTCTATAGATTCAGTCTCCAAAGTCTCCTTAGTTCTTCAGTCTCCATAGTTTCTCAGTCTCCATAGTTTCTATAGTTCCAGTCTCCGTAGTCTCTATAGTTTCAGTCTCTGTAGTCTCTATAGTTTCAGTCTCCATAGTCTCTATAGTTTCAGTCTCTGTAGTCTCTACAGTTTCAGTCTCCATTGTCTCTATAGTTTCAGTCTCCGTAGTCTCTATAGATTCAGTCTCCAAAGTCTCCTTAGTCTCCTTAGTTCTTCAGTCTCCATAGTTTCTCAGTCTCCATAGTTTCTATAGTTCCAGTCTCCGTAGTCTCTATAGTTTCAGTCTCTGTAGTCTCTATAGTTTCAGTCTCCATAGTCTCTATAGTTTCAGTCTCTGTAGTCTCTATAGTTTCAGTCTCCATTGTCTCTATAGTTTCAGTCTCCGTAGTCTCTATAGTGTCAGTCTCCATAGTCTCTATTGTTTGTCTCCATAGTCTCTATAGTTTCAGTCTCCATAGTCTCTATAGTTTCAGTCTCCATAGTCTCTATAGTTTCAGTCTCCATTGTCTCTATAGTTTGTCTCTATATTCTCTATAGTTTGCCTCCATAGTCTATAGAGTTTGTCTCTATAGTCTCTATAGTCTTTATAGTCTCCATAGTCTTTATAGTCTCCATAGTCTCTATAGTTTCAGTCTCCATAGTCTTTATAGTCTCCATAGTCTTTATAGTCTCCATAGTCTCTATAGTTTCAGTCTCCATAGTCTCTATAGTTTTTCTCCATAGTCTATAAAGTTTCAGTGACCTTTACCTCCTCCAGAGCTGTGGTAAGGCTCTCTCCTCTCCTCATGGTGGCCTTTACCTCCTCCAGAGCTGTGGTAAGGCTCTCTACTCATGGTGGCCTTTACCTCCTCCAGAGCTGTGGTAAGGCTCTCTCCTCATGGTGGTCTTTACCTCCTCCAGAGCTGTGGTAAGACTCTCTCCTCTCCTCATGGAGGTCTTTACCTCCTCTAGAGCTGTGGTAAGGCTCTCTCCTCTCCTCATGGTGGCCTTTACCTCCTCTAGAGCTGTGGTAAGGCTCTCTCCTCTCCTCATGGTGGCATTTACCTCCTCTAGAGCTGTGGTAAGGCTCTCTCCTCTCCTCATGGTGGCCTTTACCTCCTCCAGAGCTGTGGTAAGGCTCTCTCCTCTCCTCATGGTGGTCTTTACCTCCTCCAGAGCTGTGGTAAGACTCTCTCCTCATGGAGGTCTTTACCTCCTCTAGAGTTGTGGTAAGGCTCTCTCCTCTCCTCATGGTGGCCTTTACCTCCTCCAGAGCTGTGGTAAGGCTCTCTCCTCATGGTGGCCTTTACCCTACTCCAGAGCTGTGGTAAGGCTCTCTCCTCTCCTCATGGTGGCCTTTACCTCCTCTAGAGCTGTGGTAAGGCTCTCTCCTCTCCTCATGGTGGTCTTTACCTCCTCCAGAGCGGTGGTAAGGCTCTCTCCTCTCCTCATGGTGGCCTTTACCTCATTTAGAGCTGTGGTAAGACTCTCTCCTCTCCTCATGGAGGTCTTTACCTCCTCTAGAGCTGTGGTTAGTCTCTCTCCTCATGGTGGCCTTTACCTCCTCTAGAGCTGTGGTAAGTCTCTCTCCACATGGTGGCCTTTACCTCCTCCAGAGCTGTGGTAAGGCTCTCTCCTCATGGTGGCCTTTACCTCCTCCAGAGCTGTGGTAAGGCTCTCTCCTCATGGTGGCCTTTACCTCCTCTAGAGCTGTGGTAAGGCTCTCTCCTCATGGTGGCCTTTACCTCCTCCAGAGCTGTGGTAAGGCTCTCTCCTCATGGTGGCCTTTACCTCCTCCAGAGCTGTGGTAAGGCTCTCTCCTCTCCTCATGGTGGCCTTTACCTCCTCCAGAGCTGTGGTAAGGCTCTCTCCTCTCCTCATGGTGGCCTTTACCTCCTCTAGAGCTGTGGTAAGGCTCTTTCCTCATGGTGGCCTTTACCTCCTCCAGAGCTGTGGTAAGACTCTCCTCATGGTGGCCTTTACCTCCTCCAGAGCTGTGGTAAGGCTCTCTCCTCATGGTGGTCTTTACCTCCTCAGAGCTGTGGTAAGGCTCTCTCCTCTCCTCATGGTGGCCTTTACCTCCTCTAGAGCTGTGGTAAGGCTCTCTCCTCATGGTGGCCTTTACCTCCTCCAGAGCTGTGGTAAGGCTCTCTCCTCTCCTCATGGTGGCATTTACCTCCACAGGAGCTGTGGTAAGGCTCTCTCCTCATGGTGGCCTTTACCTAAAAACACACCATATACTCACTCACTAGACTGTTATAGACACACCATGTACTCACTAGACTGTTATAGACACCATATACTCACTCACTAGACTGTTATAGACACCATATACTCACTAGACTGTTATAGACACCATATACTCACTCACTAGACTGTTATAGACACCATATACTCACTAGACTGTTATAGACACCATATACTCACTAGACTGTTATAGACACCATATACTCACTAGACTGTTATAGACACCATATACTCACTAGACTGTTATAGACACCATATACTCACTAGACTGTTATAGACACCATATACTCACTCACTAGACTGTTATAGACACCATATAGTCACTCACTAGACTGTTATAGACACCATATACTCACTCACTAGACTGTTATAGACACCATATACTCACTCACTAGACTGTTATAGACACCATATACTCACTCACTAGACTGTTATACACACCATATACTCACTAGACTGTTATAGACGCCATATACTCACTCACTAGACTGTTATAGACACCATATACTCACTCACTAGACTGTTATAGACACCATATACTCACTAGACTGTTATAGACACCATATACTCACTAGACTGTTATAGACACCATATACTCACTAGAGTGTTATAGACACCATATACTCACTCACTAGACTGTTATACACACACCATATACTCACTAGACTGTTATAATAATAATAATAATATATGCCATTTAGCAGACGCTTTTATCCAAAGCGACTTACAGTCATGTGTGCATACATTCTACGTATGGGTTATAGACACCATATACTCACTAGACTGTTATAGACACCATATACTCACTCACTAGACTGTTATAGACACCATATACTCACTCACTAGACTGTTATACACACACCATATACTCACTAGACTGTTATAGACACCATATACTCACTCACTAGACTGTTATAGACACCATATACTCACTCACTAGACTGTTATACACACACCATATACTCACTAGACTGTTATAGACACCATATACTCACTCACTAGACTGTTATAGACACCATATACTCACTAGACTGTTATACACACCATATACTCACTAGACTGTTATAGACACCATATACTCACTCACTAGACTGTTATACACACACCATATACTCACTAGACTGTTATAGACACCATATACTCACTCACTAGACTGTTATAGACACCATATACTCACTAGACTGTTATACACACACCATATACTCACTAGACTCACTAGACTGTTATAGACACCATATACTCACTAGACTGGTTATAGACACCATATACTCACTAGACTGTTATAGACACCATATACTCACTAGACTGTTATAGACACCAGCCGAGAGCATGCTAGAATAAAGCTGATGTCACAGAGGAAACTGTAGGACTCAAAACACAAACTCATCCAGAAAGGTTTTTTTAGAAACAAGAAGAGAAAGAGAGGATGATACCCATTCACTAAGTCACTGTCATATGAAGAGAGAGAGGGTTGACACCCATTCACTAAGTCACTGTCATATGAGGAGAGAGAGGGTTGATACCCATTCACTAAGTCACTGTCATATGAGGAGAGAGAGGGTTGATACCCATTCACTAAGTCACTGTCATATGAGGAGAGAGAAGGTTGACACCCATTCACTAAGTCACTGTCATATGAAGAGAGAGAGGGTTGACACCCATTCACTAAGTCACTGTCATATGAAGAGAGAGAGAGGGTTGACACCCATTCACTAAGTCACTGTCATATGAAGAGAGAGAGGGTTGACACCCATTCACTAAGTCACTGTCATATGAAGAGAGAGAGGGTTGACACCCATTCACTAAGTCACTGTCATATGAAGAGAGAGGGTTGACACCCATTCACTAAGTCACTGTCATATGAAGAGAGAGAGGGTTGACACCCATTCACTAAGTCACTGTCATATGAAGAGAGAGAGGGTTGACACCCATTCACTAAGTCACTGTCATATGAAGAGAGAGAGGGTTGACACCCATTCACTAAGTCACTGTCATATGAAGAGAGAGAGGGTTGACACCCATTCACTAAGTCACTGTCATATGAAGAGAGAGAGGGTTGACACCCATTCACTAAGTCACTGTCATATGAAGAGAGAGAGGGTTGACACCCATTCACTAAGTCACTGTCATATGAAGAGAGAGGGTACACCCATTCACTAAGTCACTGTCATATGAGGAGAGAGAAGGTTGACACCCATTCACTAAGTCACTGTCATATGAAGAGAGAGAGGGTTGACACCCATTCACTAAGTCACTGTCATATGAGAGAGAGAGGGTTGACACCCATTCACTAAGTCACTGTCATATGAGAGAGAGAAGGTTGACACCCATTCACTAAGTCACTGTCATATGAGAGAGAGAGGGTTGACACCCATTCACTAAGTCACTGTCATATGAAGAGAGAGAAGGTTGACACCCATTCACTAAGTCACTGTCATATGAAGAGAGAGAGGGTTGACACCCATTCACTAAGTCACTGTCATATGAAGAGAGAGAGGGTTGACACCCATTCACTAAGTCACTGTCATATGAAGAGAGAGAGGGTTGACACCCATTCACTAAGTCACTGTCATATGAAGAGAGAGAGGGTTGATACCCATTCACTAAGTCACTGTCATATGAGAGAGAGAGGGTTGACACCCATTCACTAAGTCACTGTCATATGAAGAGAGAGAGGGTTGACACCCATTCACTAAGTCACTGTCATATGAGGAGAGAGAAGGTTGACACCCATTCACTAAGTCACTGTCATATGAAGAGAGAGAGGGTTGACACCCATTCACTAAGTCACTGTCATATGAGGAGAGAGAAGGTTGACACCCATTCACTAAGTCACTGTCATATGAAGAGAGAGAGGGTTGACACCCATTCACTAAGTCACTGTCATATGAAGAGAGAGAGGGTTGACACCCATTCACTAAGTCACTGTCATATGAAGAGAGAGAGGGTTGACACCCATTCACTAAGTCACTGTCATATGAAGAGAGAGAGGGTTGATACCCATTCACTAAGTCACTGTCATATGAAGAGAGAGAGGGTTGACACCCATTCACTAAGTCACTGTCATATGAAGAGAGAGAGGGTTGATACCCATTCACTAAGTCACTGTCATATGAAGAGAGAGAGGGTTGACACCCATTCACTAAGTCACTGTCATATGAGAGAGAGAGGGTTGACACCCATTCACTAAGTCACTGTCATATGAAGAGAGAGAGGTTGACACCCATTCACTAAGTCACTGTCATATGAAGAGAGAGAGGGTTGACACCCATTCACTAAGTCACTGTCATATGAAAGAGAGAGGGTTGACACCCATTCACTAAGTCACTGTCATATGAAGAGAGAGAAGGTTGACACCCATTCACTAAGTCACTGTCATATGAAGAGAGAGAGGGTTGACACCCATTCACTAAGTCACTGTCATATGAAGAGAGAGAGGGTTGACACCCATTCACTAAGTCACTGTCATATGAAGAGAGAGAGGGTTGACACCCATTCACTAAGTCACTGTCATATGAAGAGAGAGAGGGTTGACACCCATTCACTAAGTCACTGTCATATGAAGAGAGAGGGTTGACACCCATTCACTAAGTCACTGTCATATGAAGAGAGAGAGGGTTGACACCCATTCACTAAGTCACTGTCATATGAAGAGAGAGAGGTTGACACCCATTTCACTGTCTAAGTCACTGTCATATGAAGAGAGAGGGTTGACACCCATTCACTAAGTCACTGTCATATGAAAGAGAGAGGGTTGACACCCATTCACTAAGTCACTGTCATATGAAGAGAGAGGGTTGACACCCATTCACTAAGTCACTGTCATATGAAGAGAGAGAGGGTTGACACCCATTCACTAAGTCACTGTCATATGAAGAGAGAGAGGGTTGACACCCATTCACTAAGTCACTGTCATATGAAGAGAGAGAGGGTTGACACCCATTCACTAAGTCACTGTCATATGAAGAGAGAGAGGTTGACACCCATTCACTAAGTCACTGTCATATGAAGAGAGAGAGGGTTGACACCCATTCACTAAGTCACTGTCATATGAAGAGAGAGAGGGTTGACACCCATTCACTAAGTCACTGTCATATGAAGAGAGAGAGGGTTGACACCCATTCACTAAGTCACTGTCATATGAAGAGAGAGAGGGTTGACACCCATTCACTAAGTCACTGTCATATGAAGAGAGAGAGGGTTGACACCCATTCACTAAGTCACTGTCATATGAAGAGAGAGAGGGTTGACACCCATTCACTAAGTCACTGTCATATGAAGAGAGAGAGGGTTGACACCCATTCACTAAGTCACTGTCATATGAAGAGAGAGAGGGTTGACACCCATTCACTAAGTCACTGTCATATGAAGAGAGAGAGGGTTGACACCCATTCACTAAGTCACTGTCATATGAAGAGAGAGAGGTTGACACCCATTCACTAAGTCACTGTCATATGAAGAGAGAGGGTTGACACCCATTCACTAAGTCACTGTCATATGAAGAGAGAGAGGGTTGACACCCATTCACTAAGTCACTGTCATATGAAGAGAGAGAGGGTTGACACCCATTCACTAAGTCACTGTCATATGAAGAGAGAGAGGGTTGACACCCATTCACTAAGTCACTGTCATATGAAGAGAGAGGGTTGACACCCATTCACTAAGTCACTGTCATATGAAGAGAGAGAGGGTTGACACCCATTCACTAAGTCACTGTCATATGAAGAGAGAGAGGGTTGACACCCATTCACTAAGTCACTGTCATATGAAGAAGAGAGGGTTGACACCCATTCACTAAGTCACTGTCATATGAAGAGAGAGGGTTGACACCCATTCACTAAGTCACTGTCATATGAAGAGAGAGAGGTTGACACCCATTCACTAAGTCACTGTCATATGAAGAGAGAGAGGGTTGACACCCATTCACTAAGTCACTGTCATATGAAGAGAGAGAGGGTTGACACCCATTCACTAAGTCACTGTCATATGAAGAGAGAGGGTTGACACCCATTCACTAAGTCACTGTCATATGAAAGAGAGAGGGTTGACACCCATTCACTAAGTCACTGTCATATGAAGAGAGAGAGGGTTGACACCCATTCACTAAGTCACTGTCATATGAAGAGAGAGAGGGTTGACACCCATTCACTAAGTCACTGTCATATGAAGAGAGAGAGGGTTGACACCCATTCACTAAGTCACTGTCATATGAAGAGAGAGGGTTGACACCCATTCACTAAGTCACTGTCATATGAAGAGAGAGAGGGTTGACACCCATTCACTAAGTCACTGTCATATGAAGAGAGAGAGGGTTGACACCCATTCACTAAGTCACTGTCATATGAAAGAGAGAGGTTGACACCCATTCACTAAGTCACTGTCATATGAAGAGAGAGAGGGTTGACACCCATTCACTAAGTCACTGTCATATGAAAGAGAGAGGGTTGACACCCATTCACTAAGTCACTGTCATATGAAGAGAGAGAGGGTTGACACCCATTCACTAAGTCACTGTCATATGAAGAGAGAGAGGGTTGACACCCATTCACTAAGTCACTGTCATATGAAGAGAGAGGGTTGACACCCATTCACTAAGTCACTGTCATATGAAGAGAGAGAGGTTGATACCCATTCACTAAGTCACTGTCATATGAAGAGAGAGAGGGTTGACACCCATTCACTAAGTCACTGTCATATGAAGAGAGAGAGGGTTGACACCCATTCACTAAGTCACTGTCATATGAAGAGAGAGGGTTGACACCCATTCACTAAGTCACTGTCATATGAAGAGAGAGAGGGTTGACACCCATTCACTAAGTCACTGTCATATGAAGAGAGAGGGTTGACACCCATTCACTAAGTCACTGTCATATGAAGAAGAGGGTTGACACCCATTCACTAAGTCACTGTCATATGAAGAGAGAGAGGGTTGACACCCATTCACTAAGTCACTGTCATATGAAGAGAGAGAGGGTTGACACCCATTCACTAAGTCACTGTCATATGAAGAGAGAGGGTTGACACCCATTCACTAAGTCACTGTCATATGAAGAGAGAGAGGGTTGACACCCATTCACTAAGTCACTGTCATATGAAGAGAGAGGGTTGACACCCATTCACTAAGTCACTGTCATATGTCATATGAAGAGAGAGGGTTGACACCCATTCACTAAGTCACTGTCATATGAAGAGAGAGGGTTGACACCCATTCACTAAGTCACTGTCATATGAAGAGAGAGAGGGTTGACACCCATTCACTAAGTCACTGTCACCCATTCACTAAGTCACTGTCATATGAAGAGAGAGGGTTGACACCCATTCACTAAGTCACTGTCATATGAAGAGAGAGAGGTTGACACCCATTCACTAAGTCACTGTCATATGAAGAGAGAGAGGGTTGACACCCATTCACTAAGTCACTGTCATATGAAGAGAGAGAGGGTTGACACCCATTCACTAAGTCACTGTCATATGAAGAGAGAGAGGGTTGACACCCATTCACTAAGTCACTGTCATATGAAGAGAGAGAGGGTTGACACCCATTCACTAAGTCACTGTCATATGAAGAGAGAGAGGGTTGACACCCATTCACTAAGTCACTGTCATATGAAGAGAGAGAGGGTTGACACCCATTCACTAAGTCACTGTCATATGACACCCATTCACTAAGTCACTGAGAGAGGGTTGACACCCATTCACTAAGTCACTGTCATATGAGAGAGAGAGGGTTGACACCCATTCACTAAGTCACTGTCATATGAAGAGAGAGAGGGTTGACACCCATTCACTAAGTCACTGTCATATGAAGAGAGAGAGGGTTGACACCCATTCACTAAGTCACTGTCATATGAAGAGAGAGAGGGTTGATACCCATTCACTAAGTCACTGTCATATGAAGAGAGAGAGGGTTGATACCCATTCACTAAGTCACTGTCATATGAAGAGAGAGAGGGTTGACACCCATTCACTAAGTCACTGTCATATGAAGAGAGAGAGGGTTGACACCCATTCACTAAGTCACTGTCATATGAAGAGAGAGAGGGTTGACACCCATTCACTAAGTCACTGTCATATGAAGAGAGAGAGGGTTGATACCCATTCACTAAGTCACTGTCATATGTCATATGAAGAGAGAGGGTTGATACCCATTCACTAAGTCACTGTCATATGAAGAGAGAGGTTGACACCCATTCACTAAGTCACTGTCATATGAAGAGAGAGAGGGTTGATACCCATTCACTAAGTCACTGTCATATGAAGAGAGAGGGTTGACACCCATTCACTAAGTCACTGTCATATGAAGAGAGAGAGGGTTGACACCCATTCACTAAGTCACTGTCATATGAAGAGAGAGGGTTGACACCCATTCACTAAGTCACTGTCATATGAAGAGAGAGAGGGTTGATACCCATTCACTAAGTCACTGTCATATGAAGAGAGAGAGGGTTGACACCCATTCACTAAGTCACTGTCATATGAAGAGAGAGGGTTGATACCCATTCACTAAGTCACTGTCATATGAAGAGAGAGGGTTGATACCCATTCACTAAGTCACTGTCATATGAAGAGAGAGAGGGTTGACACCCATTCACTAAGTCACTGTCATATGAAGAGAGAGAGGGTTGACACCCATTCACTAAGTCACTGTCATATGAAGAGAGAGAGGGTTGACACCCATTCACTAAGTCACTGTCATATGAAGAGAGAGAGGGTTGACACCCATTCACTAAGTCACTGTCATATGAGGAGAGAGAGGGTTGATACCCATTCACTAAGTCACTGTCATATGAAGAGAGAGAGGTTCACTAAGTCCCATTCACTAAGTCACTGTCATATGAAGAGAGAGAGGGTTGACACCCATTCACTAAGTCACTGTCATATGAAGAGAGAGAGGGTTGACACTCATTCACTAAGTCACTGTCATATGAGGAGAGAGAGGGTTGATACCACAGTAGGCTGGTGGCACCTTAATCAGTGGAATGGTATAAAATACATTGAACACTTGGTTTCAGGTTTCCAGCCTCTATCATGAGCCCTCCCTCATTCACTCCCTCACCTCCCTCCCTCCCTCCCTACCTCCCTCCCCCTCCCTCCCTCCCTCTCCTCCCTCCCTCCCTCCCTCCCATCCATCTCTCTCCATCTCTCTCTCTCACACATACACAAACTTCCTTCTCCTCCCTCTCTAAATCCCTTGAACCCTAGCGTTTGTCCATATCTTCCACTACACTCTCTCTCTCTCTCTCTCTCTCTCTCTCTCTCTCTCTCTCTCTCTCTCTCTCTCTCTCTCTCTCTCTCTCTCTCTCTCTCTCTCTCTCTCTCTCTCATCCATCTCCTCCTCTCCCTCTCTCATTTTCCATCCCTCTCTCTCTCCTCCTCTCCCCTCTCCATCTGTATGTGAATGTGTTTGTGTCCCTGCATGCTGCATAAAATCAAGTAAAACTGTGAAGGACTTACTCTGGACGAACATATCAAGGCTGTTTCACGGACAGCTTTTTTCCATCTACGTAACATTGCAAAAATCAGAAACTTTCTGTGCAAAAATGGTGCAGAAAATTGAATCCATGCTTTTGTCACTTCTAGATTCGACTACTGCAATGCTCTACTTTCCGGCTACCCGGATAAAGCATGGAAAAAACTTCAGTTAGTACTAAATACGGCTGCTAGAATCCTGACTAGAACCAAACAATGTGATCATATTACTCCAGTGCTAGCCTCCCTACACTGGCTTCCTGTTAAGGCAAGGGCTGAATTCAAGGTTTTACTGCTAACCTACAAAGCATTACATGGGCTTGCTCCTACCTATCTTTCCGATTGGGTCCTGCCGAACATACCTACACGTACGCTACGGTCACAAGACGCAGGCCTCCTAATTGTCCCTAGAATTTCTAAGCAAACAGCTGGAGGCAGGGCTTTCTCCTATAGAGCTCCATTTTTATGGAATTGTCTGCCTACCCATGTGAGAGATGCAGACTCGGTCTCAACCTTTAAGTCTTTACTGAAGACTCATCTCTTCAGTGGGTCATATGAATGTGTGTAGTCTGGCCCAGGAGTGTGAAGGTGAACGGAAAGACGGTTCGCCTCTCTCCACTGAGATTCTCTGTCTCTAACCCTATTACAGGGGCTGAGTCACTGACTTACTGGGGCTCTTTCATGCCATCCCTAGGAGGGGTGCATCACTTGAGTGGGTTGAGTCACTGACGTGATCTCCTGTCTGGGTTGGCACCACCTTGGGTTGTGCCGTGGCGGAGATATTTGTGGGCTATACTCGGCCTTGTCTCAGGATGGTAAGTTGGTGGTTGAAGATATCCTTCTAGTGGTGTGGGGGCTGTGCTTTGCTGTGGGTGGGCTTATATCCTTCCTGTTTGGCCCTGTCCGGGGGGATCATCGGATGGGGCCACAGTGTCTCCTGACCCCTCCTATTTCAGCCTCCATTATTAATGCTGCACTAGTTTATGTGTCGGGGGGCTAGGGTCAGTTTGTTATATCTGGAGTACTTCTCTATGGCACAGCTGCTAATATTTTGGTCCTTAAATGCAACTGGTATACTTTTTAAATAATTTTTTATTTATTATTTATTTATCTTCTTTAACCATTTTGGTCTTTAATTCAGGGCCGACAGACAAGATCCTTACTTTTCCCCCTTCCGCTTGCCTCTTCCATTTTTGCTGCATTCAGTTGGTTGTAGTTTTGTAGTTTTGGTTAGAGCATTTCCATATATTTGTCACGTTCTGACCTTTATTTCCTTTGTTTTGTCTTTATTTAGTATGGTCAGGGCGTGAGTTGGGGTGGGCAGTCTATGTCTGTTTTTCTATGTTTGGTTTCTGTTTCGTGGCCTAGTATTGTTCTCAATTAGAGGCAGGTGTCGTTAGTTGTCTCTGATTGAGAATCATACTTAGGTAGCCTGGGTTTCACTGTTGGTTTGTGGGTGTTTGTTTCCATGTCAGTCTGTTTCGGTTTCGTTTCTTCACGTTCCTTTTGTTAGTTTTTTTGTGTTCAGTGCTTTCTTTGATTAAAGTTATGGACACCACGCTGCATCTTGGTCCTTACTCCTCCTCAGACGAAGAGGAGATCTGCCGTTACAACATGTTTGTTAGCTGCCTGTTCGACTCCACCAGTCCTATTTATTATATAATTTACAAACATTGTACCTTTTAAAAAATGCAGCAAAAAATGTTTTTTTATCAATTAGTATATTTGAGTTGAACCCCAATATTTGTTGTATTATTTGTTCTGTCTTTTCTGCTGGATTAAATTGAAATTGCAACAAAGTGTCAATGGCTTGTTTTAAAAATAGTGATATATTGTAGATTATTTAATTTCTAAATAATCAAAAGTGAGAGATTGTAATCTGAATAGAAGAGAAAAGGGCTTGAAAATGGGGTGAGTCATTCTTACTAATTTACTGGAGAACCATTTTGGATTTAAGTATAACTTTTGTATAACTGACGCCTTTATTTATTGGGGCCTCCAACGACGGTCCCCAGTCTGGGGCCTCCAACGACGGTCCCCAGTCTGGGGCCTCCAACGACGGTCCCCAGTCCGGGTCTCCAACGACGGTCCCCAGTCCGGGCCTCCAGCGACGGTCCCCAGTCCGGGTCTCCAACGACGGTCCCCAGTCCGGGCCTCCAGCGAGGGTTCCCACCCACGGGGCCTACGGTGAGGATCCACAGTCCAGGACATCCAACGATGATCCACGGGTCAGTGATACAAGAGCAGACCCAGTGTAAAGAAGGGGGTGGCGTCCAGAACCAGAGCTGGGTTTGATGCCCTGGAAGGGGGGAGTTTGGTAGAATATCGATCCATTTTGAGTCACAACATTGTGTGTTCTCTACTCTGACAATTAATCCATAGATTAGATGATAGATTATGGGAGAACTAGTTACATTTCTAGTAATCTCCTCATTCATTCTTTCTTCAGTGGATTTTATACAGCGATTGCCACAACTTTAAAAAGGTTCATTACCAACTGGACTGGAGTGTGGACCTCAGTTCAATCACCCACAGGGTGGCAGGGTAGCCTAGTGGTTAGAGCATTAAAACATTGGACTAGTAACCGAAAGGTTGCAAGTTCAAATCCCCGAGCTAAGAAGGTACAAATCTGTTGTTCTGCCCCTGAACAGGCAGTTAACCCACTGTTCCTAGGTCATCATTGGAAATGAGAATTTGTTCTTAACTGACTTGCATAGTTAAATAAAGGTAAAATAAAAATAAATAAATAAAAGACCCTCCCGTTCAGGTTTGCGGCCGGGAGTCCACACCTTTGGGGGGGGGTGTACTGTCACACGCTCTTTTTGTTTTGTTAGTTTGTTTATGTCGTTTATTAAAGAAGAACGTATCTTATCACGCTGCGCCTTGGTCTCATCATTACGACGAACGTGACGAAAACCGTATTATAATCTCCCAACACAATAATAGAGTCTTGTAATTGCTTGTAGAGTCGATCAATTATTAAGTATATTTTCAAAGAAGCCTGGATGATCATTATTTAACAGTATTGATTAATCAGCCAAATATGTTTATGGTCCAATAACACATTTAAAATCATTCATCTACCTTCAGGATCTGTTTGGACAATTTGCACATTCGGACAGAATTACTGTTAATTAGTATCTTCACCCTTTTCGGGATTCTTTGCCCATTGGAAAAGTATATCCCCCCAGTCCTTTTTCCACCAAACTTCATCTAAAACGGTTGAATGAGTTTCCTTTAAACAATAGATATTATATTCTTCTCTTTTAGCCAGGTAAATACTGGTCGTCTTTTCTTATCTGCTAAGCCATAACCAAGATCGCCGTTACAAAAATTACATTTTTGGTAAGCAATTATTATTTTAGCAAACAATTGTGATTCATCGTATTTTGTCCCACACTACATAACTTCTATAACAGACTAGACATTAGAGCACTTCTATAACAGACTAGACATTAGAGCACTTCTATAACAGACAAGACATTAGAGCACTTCTATAACAGACTAGACATTAGAGCACTTCTATAACAGACTAGACATTAGAGCATTTCTATAACAGACAAGACATTAGAGCACTTCTATAACAGACTAGACATTAGAGCACTTCTAGAACAGAACTAGAAATCAGAGCATTTCTACGACATTAGAGCACTGCTAGAACAGAACTAGAAATCAGAGCACTGCTAGAACAGACTAGACATTAGAGCACTTCTATAACAGACTAGACATTAGAGCACTGCTAGAACAGACTAGACATTAGAGCACTTCTATAACAGACTAGACATTAGAGCACTGCTAGAACAGAACTAGAAATCAGAGCATTTCTACGACATTAGAGCACCTTCAAGATATTCAAGCTCTTGTTAAGAAAAACCTGAAGATGTCTTCAGTTTGGCAACATTGCCTAAAGTGTTCATCTGAACAAGCTTTAATCTTGAGGTTCACATCCTGCTCAGTGTCCTCCCACGATAGGAGAACATTTCAAGGAATGTCTCAGGCCAAGCGGTAGACTCCCTCTCTCCCTAATCATACAGGGACTTACAGACCCTGCCTCTCCAATATCTAACTATTAAACCCAGACATCAGATCCTATCCAAAGAGAACCAGAAGCCAGAGAAAATTAGAAGAGAAGAGGATAGGAGGAGAGGAGGAGTGAAGTAGAGAAGGAGAGAAGAAGAGAAGGAGAGTAGGAGAGATGGAGAGGAGAAGAGGAGGACAGAAGGAGAGATGAAGAGGATGAGAGTAGGAGAGATGGAGAAGAAGAGAAGGAGAGACAAAGAGAAGGAGAGGAAAGTAGAGGAGAAAGAGAGAAGGAGAGGAGAAGAGGAGGAGAGAAGGAGAGGAGAAGAGGAGGACAGAAGGAGAGAATGAGAGAAGGAGACTAGAGAAGAGGAGAGAGAACAGAGAGGAATAGAGCAGGACAAAAGGAGAAAAGGAGAGAAGGAGAGAAGGAGAGGAGAAGAGGAGGACAGAAGGAGAGAAGGAGAGAATGAGAGAAGGAGAGGAGAAGAGGAGAGAAGGAGAGGAGAAGAGGAGGACAGAAGGAGAGAATGAGAGAAGGAGAGGAGAAGAGGAGGAGAGAAGGAGAGGAATAGAGTAGGACAAAAGGAGAAAAGGAGAGAAGGAGAGAAGGAGAGGAGAAGAGGAGGACAGAAGGAGAGAAAGAGAGAAGGAGAGGAGAAGAGGAGGAGAGAAGGAGAGGAATAGAGTAGGACAAAAGGAGAAAAGGAGAGAAGGAGAGATGAAGAGGAGGACAGAAGGAGAGAATGAGAGAAGGAGAGGAGAAGAGGAGGAGAGAAGGAGAGGAATAGAGTAGGACAAAAGGAGAAAAGGAGAGAAGGAGAGATGAAGAGGAGGACAGAAGGAGAGAATGAGAGAAGGAGAGGAGAAGAGGAGGAGAGAAGGAGAGGAATAGAGTAGGACAAAAGGAGAAAAGGAGAGAAGGAGAGATGAAGAGGAGGACAGAAGGAGAGAATGAGAGAAGGAGAGGAGAAGAGGAGGAGAGAAGGAGAGGAATAGAGTAGGACAAAAGGAGAAAAGGAGAGAAGGAGAGAAGGAGAGAAGGAGAGGAGAAGAGGAGGACAGAAGGAGAGAATGAGAGAAGGAGAGGAGAAGAGGACAGAAGGAGAAAAGGAGAAAAGGAGAGAAGGAGAGAAGAAGAGGAGGACAGAAGGAGAGAATGAGAGAAGGAGAGGAGAAGAGGAGGAGAGAAGGAGAGGAATAGAGTAGGACAAAAGGAGAAAAGGAGAGAAGGAGAGAAGGAGAGGAGAAGAGGAGGACAGAAGGAGAGAATGAGAGAAGGAGAGAGAAGAGGACAGAAGGAGAAAAGGAGAGAAGGAGAGGAGAAGAGGAGGACAGAAGGAGAGAATGAGAGGAGAAGAGGACAGAAGGAGAAAAGGAGAGGAGAAGAAGAGAAGGAGAAGAGGACAGAAGGAGAGAATGAGAGAAGGAGAGGAGAAGAGGACGGAAGGAGAAAAGGAGAGGAAAAGGAGAGAAGGAGAGGAGGAGAGGAGGAGAGAAGGAGAGGAGAAGAGGACAGAAGGAGAAAAGGAGAGGAGAAGAGGACAGAAGAAGAAAAGGAGAGGAGAAGAGAGAAAGAGAGGAGGAGAGGAGGAGAGAAGGAGAGGAGAAGAGGACAGAAGGAGAAAAGGAGAGGAGAAGAGGACAGAAGGAGAAAAGGAGAGGAGAAGGAGAGGAGGAGAGAAGGAGAGAAGGAGAGAAGGAGAGGAGAAGAGGACAGAAGGAGAAAAGGAGAGGAGAAGAGGACAGAAGGAGAAAAGGAGAGGAGAAGGAGAGAAGGAGAGAGAGAAGGAGAGAAGGAGAGGAGGAGAGAGAGGAGAGAAGGAGAAGGAGAGAAGGAGAGGAAAAGGAGAGGAGGAGAAGAGGACAGAAGGAGAAAAGGAGAGAAGAGGACAGAAGGAGAAAAGGAGAGGAGAAGAGGACAGAAGGAGAAAAGGAGAGGAGAAGGAGAGAAGGAGAGGAGGAGAGGAGGAGAGAAGGAGAGAAGGAGAGGAGAAGAGGACAGAAGGAGAAAAGGTGAGGCGAAGAAGAGAAGGAGAAGAGGACAGAAGGAGAGAAGGAGAGGAGGAGAGGAGGAGAGAAGGAGGAGGAGGAGAGGAGGAGAGGAGAGGAGGAGAGAAGGAGAGGAGGAGAGGAGGACAGAAGGAAAGAAGGAGAGAAGGAGAGAATGAGAGAAGGAGAGAAGGAGAGAATGAGAGAAGGAGAGAAGGAGAGGAGGAGAGAAGGAGAGGAGAAGAGGAGGACAGAAGGAGAGGAGAAGAGGAGGACAGAAGGAGAGGAGGAGAGAAGGAGAGTACTGTGTAATGTGGCAGTGAAACCCTCAACAGAGCAATGTGTCAGTTCCCTGCTGTCACTGAACCAATTTGTTTAAACTAACATCAGCAGCAAACAATCAAATACATTTCTTGTGATAATATTGTATTTCCTGCTCTGAGACCAAGAAAAACACACCAGGGGTTACTTTGGACGCTGTAAGTGAGTGTTTTGGCTAGGGGGACGACAATGAGGATCTGGGGGTTCTGTGTGTGTGTGTGTGTGTGTGTGTGTGTGTGTGTGTGTGTGTGTGTGTGTGTGTGTGTGTGTGTGTGTGTGTGTGTGTGTGTGTGTGTGTGTGTGTGTGTGTGTGTGTGTGTGTGTGTGTTGTGTTGGCTCTGTGAAGGCTTTTTGCTTTATCTCCAGCATCAGAGATTCAAGTGAACAATTTTTAATATTCTCAGAGAGAAAAGTAGGAATCGTGTTCTTCAGGACAAAGACTTTACTCATCGCTGACTGGGGAACACAGGCTTATAGAAAATAGAGCAGAGCGGAACCAGAGATTCATATGTAATACATCTTCCTGGAATGGTCAGTAAACAGAGGTTCATATGTAATACATCTTCCTGGAATGGTCAGTAAACAGAGGTTCAGGTCTAATACATCTTACTGGAATACCTAACACTAACCCAGTACACGTTAGCTAACCCAGTACCTAACACTAACCCAGTACACGTTAGCTAACCCAGTACCTAACACTAACCCAGTACACGTTAGCTAACCCAGTACCTAACCTAACCCAGTACACGTTAGCTAACCCAGTACCTAACCCAGTACCTAACACTAACCCAGTACACGTTAGCTAACCCAGTACCTAACCCAGTACCTAACACTAACCCAGTACACGTTAGCTAACCCAGTACCTAACCCAGTACCTAATTCTAACCCAGTACACGTTAGCTAACCCAGTACCTAACACTAACCCAGTACACGTTAGCTAACCCAGTACCTAACACTAACCCAGTACACGTTAGCTAACCCAGTACCTAACCTAACCCAGTACCTAACACTAACCCAGTACACGTTAGCTAACCCAGTACCTAACCCAGTACACGTTAGCTAACCCAGTACCTAACCTAACCCAGTACACGTTAGCTAACCCAGTACCTAACCCAGTACCTAACACTAACCCAGTACACGTTAGCTAACCCAGTACCTAACAGTAACCCAGTACACATTAGCTAACCCAGTACCTAACCCAGTACCTAACACTAACCCAGTACACGTTAGCTAACCCAGTACACCTAACCCAGTACCTAACCCAGTACCTAGCTAACCCAGTACCTAACCCAGTACCTAACGTTACACGTTAGCTAACCCAGTACCTAACCCAGTACCTAACACTAACCCAGTACACGTTAGCTAACCCAGTACCTAACCCAGTACCTAACACTAACCCAGTACACGTTAGCTAACCCAGTACCTAACCCAGTACCTAACCCAGTACACGTTAGCTAACCCAGTACCTAACCCAGTACACGTTAGCTAACCCAGTACACGTTAGCTAACCCAGTACCTAACCCAGTACACGTTAGCTAACCCAGTACCTAACCCAGTACACGTTAGCTAACCCAGTACCTAACCCAGTACCTAACACTAACCCAGTACACGTTAGCTAACCCAGTACCTAACCCAGTACCTAACCCAGTACCTAACCCAGTACACGTTAGCTAACCCAGTACCTAACCCAGTACTAACCCAGTACCTAACACTAACCCAGTACACGTTAGTACCTAACCCAGTACCTACCTAACCCAGTACACGTTAGCTAACCCAGTACCTAACCCAGTACACGTTAGCTAACCCAGTACCTAACCCAGTACCTAATTCTAACCCAGTACACGTTAGCTAACCCAGTACCTAACCCAGTACCTAATTCTAACCCAGTACACATTAGCTAACCCAGTACCTAACCCAGTACCTAATTCTAACCCAGTACCTAACCCAGTACCTAATTCTAACCCAGTACACGTTAGCTAACCCAGTTCCTAACCCAGTACCTAATTCTAACCCAGTACACGTTAGCTAACCCAGTTCCTAACCCAGTACCTAATTCTAACCCAGTACACGTTAGCTAACCCAGTACCCTAACCCAGTACTACCCAGTACCTAACCCAGTACCTAACGTTAGCCAGTACCTAATTCTAACCCAGTACACGTTAGCTAACCCAGTACCTAACCCAGTACCTAAACTAACCCAGTACCTAATTAGCTAACCCAGTACCTAACCCAGTACCTAACACTAACCCAGTACACATTAGCTAACCCAGTACCTAACCCAGTACCTAATTCTAACCCAGTACACATTAGCTAACCCAGTACCTAACCCAGTACCTAATTCTAACCCAGTACACGTTAGCTAACCCAGTTCCTAACCCAGTACCTAATTCTAACCCAGTACACGTTAGCTAACCCAGTACCTAACCCAGTACCTAATTCTAACCCAGTACACATTAGCTAACCCAGTACCTAACCCAGTACCTAATTCTAACCCAGTACACATTAGCTAACCCAGTTCCTAACCCAGTACCTAATTCTAACCCAGTACCTAATTCTAACCCAGTACCTAATTCTAACCCAGTACATGTTAGCTAACCCAGTACCTAACCCAGTACCTAACACTAACCCAGTACCCATTAGCTAACCCAGTACCTAACACTAACCCAGTACACATTAGCTAACCCAGTACCTAACCCAGTTCCTAACACTAACCCAGTACACGTTAGCTAACCCAGTACCTAACCCAGTACCTAATTCTAACCCAGTACACGTTAGCTAACCCAGTACCTAACCCAGTACCTAATTCTAACCCAGTACACATTAGCTAACCCAGTACCTAACCCAGTACCTAACCTAATTCTAACCCAGTACCTAACCCAGTACCTAATTCTAACCCAGTTCCTAACCCAGTACCTAATTCTAACCCAGTACCTAGTTCTAACCCAGTACATGTTAGCTAACCCAGTACCTAACCCAGTACCTAACACTAACCCAGTACCCATTAGCTAACCCAGTACCTAACACTAACCCAGTACACGTTAGCTAACCCAGTACCTAACCCAGTACCTAATTCTAACCCAGTACACGTTAGCTAACCTAGTACCTAACCCAGTACCTAACACTAACCCAGTACACGTTAGCTAACCCAGTACCTAACCCAGTACCTAACACTAACCCAGTACACATTAGCTAACCCAGTACCTAACCCAGTACCTAACATTAACCCAGTACATGTTAGCAAACCCAGTACCTAACACTAATCCAGTACACGTTACCTAACCCAGTACCTAACCCAGTACCTAACACTAACCCAGTATGCATTAGTTAACCCAGTACCTAACACTAACCCAGTACACATTAGCTAACCCAGTACCTAACACAGTACACATTAGCTAACCCAGTACCTAACCCTAATCCAGTACATGTTAGCTAACCCAGTACCAAACCCTGACCAAGTACACGTTAGCTAACTCAGTACCGAACCCAGTACCTAACACTAACCTGGTACACGTTAGCTAACCCAGTACCTAACCCAGTACCTAACACTAACCCAGCACACATTAACTAACCCAGTACCTAACCCTAACACAGTACACATTAGCTAACCCAGTACCAAACCCTGACCAAGTACACGTTAGCTAACTCAGTACCGAACCCAGTACCTAACACTAACCTGGTACACGTTAGCTAACCCAGTATCTAACCCAGTACCTAACACTAACCCAGCACACATTAACTAACCCAGTACCTAACCCTAACACAGTACACATTAGCTAACCCAGTACCTAACCCTAACCCAGTACACGTTAGCTAACCCAGTACCAAACCCTGACCAAGTACACGTTAGCTAACCCAGTACCGAACCCAGTACCTAACACTAACCCAGCACACATTAGCTAACCCAGTACCTAACCCTAACCCAGTACACGTTAGCTAACCCAGTACATAACCCTAAACCAGTACTCATTAGCTAACCCAGTACCTAACCCTAACCCAGTACACGTTAGCTTACCCAGTACCAAACCCTGACCAAGTACACATTAGCTAACGCAGTACCAAACCCTGACCAATACACGTTAGCTAACCCAGTACCTAACCCAGTACCTAACATTAACCCAGCACACGTTAGCTAACCCAGTACAAAACCCTGGCCAAGTACACGTTAGCTAACCCAGTACCTAACCCTAACCCAGTACACGTTAGCTAACCCAGTACAAAACCCTGGCCAAGTACACGTTAGCTAACCCAGTACCTAACCCTAACCCAGTACACATTAGCTAACCCAGTACCTAACCCAGTACCTAACATTAACCCAGTACACGTTAGCTAACCCAGTACCTAACCCAGTGCCTAACATTAACCCAGCACACATTAGCTAACCCAGTACAAAACCCTGGCCAAGTACACGTTAGCTAACCCAGTACCTAACCCTAACCCAGTACACATTAGCTAACGCAGTACCTAACCCAGTACCTAACCCTAACCCAGTACACATTAGCTAACCCAGTACCTAACCCAGTACCTAACATTAACCCAGCACACGTTAGCTAACCCAGTACCTAACCCTAACCCAGTACACGTTAGCTAACCCAGTACCTAACCCTAACCCAGTACACATTAGCCATCCCCGGGGGAATAGATGTTTATATGAAGTACACCTTCAAAGGAATAGTCAACAGCGGAAAAAAAAACTAGACATCTGCGAATGTTTGTAAAATTCGCGGACGGTGGCGGGCCGTGCACCGGGGCCAGATTTTCCGGGAAGTCAGCAAACTAAGTCTCTCAGACATTCGGTTTCCGTTTTATAACATTTTCAAATGTTGGTCATTTTTCCCCTGTCCCGGTATATTCCACCAGATGGCGAAAGGAATCTTATTACAAATGTACAAAACACGACATGGCAATTTCTCCTAAACGGAAAAGACTTCAAAGACGAAACTTGGTGAGCATAGGTTTGGCATAATGCGCAGTTATCCCGAAAAAGATGGCATCGAGGCCTCATCGCTTTTGGAGTTAAGGCCATTTTTCTGGGATTAAAGATCAAAAACGAAAATAGAGCGCTAATTTGCCCGCTTCACGTCAAAGTACATGAACCTACAGTGTCAGGAAAAAAAGAACCAGCCATTTATCTATCGTTATTTAAGAGAAATCGTACAATTGGTGATGCTCAAAGAAATGTTTTTTTCTGTTTGTTGTTACAGATCCAGTTGCAGCTCTTCGAGATTTCTCGAGATTTCAACCCTCTGTAAATAAGTCAGTTCTTAACGTAAAGACTTTAAACTCAATATTCTGTAAGAGCCTACTGCAAGGAGGATATGTATTCACTTCCAGCCCACTGTGTCAACCGGAAGTGCCTTAAATTGGGGTCATAGGGGCTGTTTCGAAGGGTTAAAAGGGTCAGATCTTTCCAAAACTTCATATGTGTGATTAGGCAACCCTCATGAACTGTAAATCAGTAATTTCTCCCAACAGATGTCAAAGAAAAACTCTCACACACACACACATAAAGGATGGAGTGACACAGTGTGGGGCTTAAAGACACACAGAGCCTGCAATGGCATTACCATAATTTCTAGGCTGTGTCAAGTTCAACGAGATGCCCCGAAAGCCTAACCTTGAACGTATGGCTTCTTTAACAGTGAAAAGAAGGTGTTTACATCAAACAGTTTTCAATGACTTCTCTCCCCATAGGAATACATTGCCTGCTCTCCTAAATTCAACCTGAAGCCTGTGTGGGTTATGAATGCCTTATGAACCTGTCCTCAGGCCACTATGAGGTCTACCTGTGCTGATTCTAAGCTTCCTGGAGAAACCGGAAGTGGTTAAATTCACCCTAAGTGTTTTGATACATCCAACCTGCAGTTTGTGAAAACACTGAATTCAACCCTGTGTAAATCAGTCAATTCTTAACTTAAAGACTTTAAACTCAGGATTGTGTAAAAGTCTACCCTAATGAGGATATGAGTTTACTTTGTGCCTTAAATTGGGGTCATAGGGGCGGTTTCGGAGGGTTAAAAAGGTCAGATCTTTCCAAAACTTCAAATGTGTGATTAGGCACCCTTCATGAACTGTAAATCAGCCATGTCCCCCATCAGATTTCCAAGACAAACTCACACACACACACAGCAAGAATGGAGTGACACAGTGTGGGGCTTGGAGACACACAGATCCTGCAATAGTTACCTTCGTTCAAACTATCAAAGAACCGTCAGACCTAGAGCTCAGAAACTATAGAAACCTGTTCTAGAGCTCAAGTCGATATTGCGTGCTGAGTTATGTGGTTTGAGAAGGTTCTCAGACCGAGAAACAGCCTCGTACATTTGCAATAACTTAAATTCACGAAAATGACAAAAAGTCCCAGTGTCGCAAGACTAGGTGCATTGAAACTGCCTCGGCCCATAGAGATGGACCCCAAAGTTTCTGTCCGATAGCTTCAAAGACCCTGTAACAACTCCCGGAAAAAGTATGTTTTCAGCACCAATTAAGGTCATTGCCGAATGACCTATCGAGCAGAAACTCGGAATTCAGGGTCGCCTCACATAGGCCTACACATAATGTCAGAACTGGACCCGCAGCTAGAACATAACTATGTGTTTTACGGTGCTATTATGGTTTAAACTGTGATAGTTGGCTTCATCGGGCCAGTCAATTTTGCATTCCTGCAGGATTTTTGAGCATATCAAGTTCGTGAAAAACAGCTTCTATCTCAAGGCCATCAGACTGTTAAACAGCAACCACAAACATTAAGTGGCTGCTGCCAACACACTGACACTGACTCAACTCCAGCCACTTTAATAATGGGAATTGATGGGAAATTATGTAAAATATATCACTAGCCACTTTAAACAATGCTACCTAATATAATGTTACATACCCTACATTATTAATCTCATATGCATACGTATATACTGTACTCTATATCATCTACTGCATCCTTATGTAATACATGTATCACTAGCCACTTTAACTATGCCACTTTGTTTACATACTCATCTCATATGTATATACTGTACTCAATACCATCTACTGTATCTTGCCTATGCTGCTCTGTACCATCACTCATTCATATATCTTTATGTACATATTCTTTATCCCCTTACACTGTGTATAAGACAGTAGTTTTGGAATTGTTAGTTAGATTACTTGTTGGTTATTACTGCATTGTCGGAACTAGAAGCACAAGCATTTCGTTACACTCGCATTAACATCTGCTAACCATGTGTATGTGACAAATAAAATTTGATTTGATGGTAAATGCCCATTGAAACATACTGCAATTGGACAGCCGTGCGCCTGGTGATGGAACGGGTAACCAGGAGCACATTTAAAAAATGTTTTTATTGCCTTTAGGGGGGTGCAAGGGGTTCATGGTTGGGTAGGTAGCACCCCCCACCCATGCCCATCCAATCGGGGGTGCCCCTGGTCATTTTGGATATTTTCAAAAATCGGTAAAAAACGACAAAGTCCCACTTCTCTTATATCGCCATATAGCGACATAAGAGAAGTGGGATTTGTCACTTTCAATACTTTCATATTGCATTTGGACATTTCTTATGGCATTTGGCAATGGTTCACTGACTTTTGACTTTGGCTTCTGACTTCCTATGAAATCATATTGCAAATTGACAAAACATGTGACTTATGGACAAGTTTTAAAAAATGACAAAATATGACAAAAGTATGTTCATACAGTTCTTATACATGACAAAATAAACAAAATAATTTTTAAAAAATGGTCCAGATAGCACCTTAACCTCTTGCTCCTACCTGACACGCAGGCGTCCCATCTAGACATCTGGAAATGCAAATGCGCTACGCTAAATGCTAATAGCACTCGTTAAAACTCAAACGTTCATTAAAATACACATTCAGGGTATTGAATTAAAGCTACACTCGTTGTGAATCCAGGCAACAAGTCAGATTTTCAAAATGCTTTTCGGCGAAAGCATGAGAAGCTATTATCTGATAGCATGTAACACCCCAAAAGACCTGCAGGGGATGTAAAAAAAATAATTAGCATAGTCGGCGCTACACAAAGCGCACAAATAAAATATAAAACATTCATTACCTTTGACCATCTTCTTTGTTGGCACTCCTAGATGTCCCATAATCACTATTGGGTCTTTTTTTCGATTAAATCGGTCCATATATAGCCTAGATATCGATCTATGAAGACTGTGTGATCAACGAAAAAAAATAGCGTTTTATAACGTAACGTCATTTTTTTAAATTAAAAAAGTTGACGATAAACTTTCACAAAACACTTCGAAATACTTTTGTAATGCAACTTTAGGTATTAGTAAACGTTAATAAGCGATCATATTGATCACGAGGCGATGTATATTCTATAGCTGTACGTCTGGAAATAATGTCCGGGTAAATCTCAACCAAAATATCCAGTCGGAGACCTGAAGAAATGGGCTGTCTCTTCTTCGTTTGACCAGGAAACAAAGCCTAGGCAAATGACAAGACTGTTGACATCGTGTGGAAGCTGTAGGTATTGCAATCTCGGCCCCATTTAATGTGGTTCGCCTTTATCAATTGGTTGAAGTGGCGCATGGATATATTTTTCCATTTTCAGTGATCAGATTTTCCTGCACTTTTCGATGAAACGCACGTTCTGTTATAGTCACAGCCGTGATTTAACCAGTTTTATAAACGTCTGAGTGTTTTCTATCCACACATACTAATCATATGCAAATACTATATTCCTGGCATGAGTAGCAGGGCGCTGAAATGTTGCGCGATTTATAACAGAATGTTCGAAAAAGTAGAGGGTAGGAGTAACAGGTTAAGCATGTCCCAGTTTAGGTCACCTAGCAGGACAAATTCAGACGTAGTGTAAGGAGGGAGGAAGGAGAGAGCTTAGGGCAGGTAGGGTACAGGCCGGTGCTGATGGTGGATGACAAAGAGCTATTTGAAAGTTTAATGCTTAAAACCAGCAAATCAAATTGTTTGGGGACAGACTTGGTGGAGACAACCGAGCACTGAAGGTAAAGATTGCCACTCCTCCACCTTTGGAAGATCTGTCTTCTCCAAAAAGGTCGTAACCAGAAAGGTTAACTTCAGTGTTCAAAACACTCTTCCTTAACCACATCTCAGTAATGACCAACACATCAGGATTGGAGCTGTGAACCCACACTTTCAATTGATCCATTTTAGGTAATAAGCTTCTAGTGTTAACGTGCAGAAAACTCAGGCTTTTACGAGAACAGAATTCAGTGAAGCAGATATCAGAGCACAAGTCTGAATTGGGGTTAGCAACAGTAGATGGGCCAGGGTGTACATGCACAAGTCCACCGGAACTGCTGTCACATAGTTAGGGTTAGTGTTTTCTTTCCAAAGCTGGCAATTATATGCATAGTCGAGCATCTTTTTGTGACAAAATATTGCACTTAAAACGGGCATGTTTTTTATCCAATAATGAAATAGCGCCCCCCTAGCTTCAACATTAAAATATAATTTATAATACAAACACACTTTCACATATAACACACTATTACAAACATACATAATACACAAGCTGTCACGCCCTGGTCAAAGTATTTTGTGTTTTTCTTCATGTATTTGGTCAGGCCAGGGTGTGACATGGGTTTTTGTATGTGGTGTGTAACTTAGTGGGATTGTAGCTTAGTGGGGTGTTCTAGAAGAGTCTATGGCTGTCTGAAGTGGTTCTCAATCAGAGGCAGGTGTTTATCGTTGTCTCTGATTGGGAACCATATTTAGGCAGCCATATTCTTTGGTTGTATTGTGGGGGATTGTCCTGAGTGTCTTGATGTGTTAGTTTGCACCAGTTAAGGCTGTTTAGGTTTTCACTACGTTTTGTAGAGTTTGTGCTTTGGATTCGTGTTACGTTGTGTGATTAAACATGGATCGCAATATACACGCTGCAGTTTGGTCCGACTCTCCTTCACCACATGAAAACCGTGACACAAGCATAATTAGCCAATAAATACTCAATCTAAAAATATATTGATTCTTCATCTGCTATAGACCCACAACATTTCTATATACTATGTTTAAATTCTTTTTAAATAATGTTTAAACTTATATATTGAAAGGTTTCTAGTTTGCTCAGTTAATTTATTCCATTTCTTGATTGCTCTAAATTGAAATGTTCTTTTGCCCATTCTTTTTCTATCTGGATAACGCATAGATGGTGGACAATCGATTGCTAGTATTTACGGAATGTCTGTCTCTTACCAACTGAATACCATTGTGAATAGAACTTGGCCGTTTCAAATGATGTATATTATAAAATAATATAAGCACGTTTTTTTCAATTATCTTGTCGATTGATGACCAACCAAGAACACTGCGCATGACTGCAACAGAAGAACCATATCTCCACCTTAAAACAACCCATGACTGCAACAGAAGAACCTCATCTCCACCTTAAAACAACCCATGACTACAACAGAAGAACCATATCTCCACCTTAAAACAACAGAAGAACCACATCTCCACCTTAAAACAACAGAAGAACCACATCTCCACCTTAAAACAACCCATGACTACAACAGAAGAACCACATCTCTGTCTTAAAACAACCCATGACTGCAACAGAAGAACCACATCTCCACCTTAAAACAACCCATGACTACAACAGAAGAACCATATCTCCACCTTAAAACAACCCATGACTGCAACAGAAGAACCATATCTCCACCTTAAAACAACCCATGACTGCAACAGAAGAACCATATCTCCACCTTAAAACAACCCATGACTGCAACAGAAGAACCATATCTCCACCTTAAAACAACCCATGACTGCAACAGAAGAACCATATCTCCACCTTAAAACAACCCATGACTGCAACAGAAGAACCATATCTCCACCTTAAAACAACCCATGACTACAACAGAAGAACCATATCTCCACCTTAAAACAACCCATGACTGCAACAGAAGAACCACATCTCCACCTTAAAACAACCCATGACTGCAACAGAAGAACCATATCTCCACCTTAAAACAACCCATGACTGCAACAGAAGAACCATTCTCCACCTTAAAACAAAACTCAAAAAGAAATTTATTAAAACAACCCATGACTGCAACAGAAGAACCACATCTCCAAAAACAACAGAAGAACCATATCTCCACCTAAAACAACAGAGCAAGGTGTAAACCATATCTCCACCTTAAAACAACGGTGAAGAAAAACTCCCCTAAAACAACCCATGAAACCAGGAAGAAACATCTCCACCTTAGAAACAACCATGACTGCAACAGAAGAACCACATCTCCTCTTAAAACTGGCATGACTACAACAGAAGAACCACATTATAAAACAACCCATGACCTTTGATGCATTCAAATGTTCATAAATGACCAGCATGGTCGAATAATAATAAGGCAGAACAGTTGAAACTGGAGCAGCAGCACAGTCAGGTGGACTGGGGACAGCAAGGAGCCATCATGTCAGGTAGTCCTGGGGCACGGTCCTAGGGCTCAGGTCCTCCGAGAGAGAGAAAGAAAGAGAGAATTAGAGAGAGCATATGTGGGGTGGCCAGTCCTCTTCTGGCTGTGCCGGGTGGAGATTATAACAGAACGTGGCCAAGATGTTCAAATGTTCATAAATGACCAGCATGGTTGAATAATAGTAAGGCAGAACAGTTGAAACTGGAGCAGCAGCATGGCCAGGTGGACTGGGGACAGCAAGGAGTCATCATGTCAGGTAGTCCTGGGACATGGTCCTAGGGCCCAGGCCAGTTGAAACTGGAGCAGCAGCATGGCCAGGTGGACTGGGGACAGCAAGGAGTCATCATGTCAGGTAGTCCTGGGGCATGGTCCTAGGGCTCAGGTCCTCCGAGAGAGAGAAAGAAAGAGAGAAGGAGAGAATTAGAGAACGCACACTTAGATTTACACAGGACACCGAATAGGACAGGAGATGTACTCCAGATATAACAAACTGATCCTAGCCCCCCCGACACATAAACTACTGCAGCATAAATACTGGAGGCTGAGACAGGAGGGGTCAGGAGACACTGAGACAAACTCCTAACTTCACTAGATGATGCATTTCCCCAGACCACCGAACAATAGTTCACCTGACACTCAACCAATGCCTGTGTTGTTTGCTGAAGGATTTTCCCTGGTAAATATTTAGCTATCCTTCTGATTATGCATGCTGTTTTAATATGTTTTTTTTAACATAGATTAGTTATTTGAGACGACCATGACAAGCAGTTGTCTAGCTGCATTCCCAGTAGTTTGGTTTCTGACACTTCTTCAATTTGTACTCCTCCCATACTTAATTGTATCCCATGCTGTTTTGGCCTTTTCCTAGTTGAACAGACCAACATAACATTGGTTTTATTGGTGTTTAAAGCAAGTTTGTTTTGGCAAACCCATTTCCTGATAATCTCCAAATCTCCTTGCAAAGCTTGCTGTACCTGTTGAACCGATTGTCTTGCTGCATAAATTGTAGTATCATCTGCAAATATGATTTTCATGAATAGGAATATTTTCTAGGAATATTTATGTCCGTTGTGTTATGCTAATTAGTGTCAGTCGATGATTGCACTCCCGCATGCGGGTTGGGGAATCACTAGAGGTTTTAACCTCTCCTAACCCTAACCCCTCCAAACCCTAACCCTACCCCCTCCTAGCCCAACCTCTCTTAACCCCTCCTAAACCTAACCTTAACCCCTCCTTACCCTTAACTCGCCTAACCCTAACCTCTCCTAACCCTTCTCTCCAAACCATAACCCTACCCCCTCCTAACCCTAACCTCTCATAACCCTAACCTCTCCTAACCCTAACCTCTCCTAACCCTAACCTTACCCCTCCTAACCCTAACCTCTCCTAAACCTAACCTCTCCTAACCCTAACCCCTCCTAGCCCTAACCTTACCCCTCCTAACCCTAACCTCTCCTAAACCTAACCCCTCCTAACCCTAACCTCTCCTCACCCTAACCTCTCCTAACCCTAACCTCTCATAACCCTAACCTCTCCTAACCCTAACCTATCCTAACCTTAACCTCTCCTAACCCTAACCCCTCCTAACCCCAACCTCTCCTAACCCCAACCCCTCCTAAACCTAACCCCTCCTAAACCTAACCCCTCCTAACCCTAACCCATCCTAACCCTAACCTCTCCTAACCCTAACCCCTCCTAAACCTAACCCCTCCTAACCCTAACCTCTCCTATCCCTAACCCCTCCTAACCCTAACCTCTCCTAACCCTAACCCCTCCTAACCCTAACCCCTCCTAACCCTAACCTCTCCTAACCCTAACCCCTCCTAACCCTAACCCCTCCTAACCTTAACCTCTCCTAACCCTAACCCCTCCTAACCCTAACCCCTCCTAACCTCAACCTCTCCTAACCCTAACCCCTCCTAACCCTAACCTCTCCTAACCCTAACCCCTCCTAACCCTAACCTCTCCTAACCCTAACCCCTCCTAACCCTAACCTCTCTTAACCCTAACCCCTCCTAACCCTAACCTCTCCTAAACCTAACCCCTCCTAACCCTAACCTCTCTAACCCTAACCCCTCCTAACCCTAACCTCTCCTAACCCTAACCTCTCCTAACCCTAACCCCTCCTAACCCTAACATCTCCTAACTCTAACCCCTCCTAACCCTAACCTCTCCTAACCCTAACCCCTCCTAACCCTAACCTCTCCTAACCCTAACCTCTCCTAACCCTAACCCCTCCTAACCCTAACCTCTCCTAACCCTAACCCCTCCTAAACCTAACCCCTCCTAACCCTAACCCCTCCTAACCCTAACCTCTCTTAACCCTAACCCCTCCTAACCCTAACCTCTCCTAAACCTAACCCCTCCTAACCCTAACCTCTCCTAACCCTAACCCCTCCTAACCCTAATCTCTCCTAACCCTAACCTCTCCTAACCCTAACCCCTCCTAACCCTAACATCTCCTAACTCTAACCCCTCCTAACCCTAACCTCTCCTAACCCTAACCCCTCCTAACCCTAACCTCTCCTAACCCTAACCCCTCCTAACCCTAACCCCTCCTAACCCTAACCTCTCCTAACCCTAACCCCTCCTAAACCTAACCCCTCCTAACCCTAACCTCTCCTAACCCTAACCTCTCCTAACCCTAACCCCTCCTAACCCTAACCTCTCCTAACCCTAACCTCTCCTAACCCTAACCCCTCCTAAACCTAACCCCTCCTAACCCTAACCTCTCCTAACCCTAACCTCTCCTAACCCTAACCTCTCCTAACCCTAACCCCTACCTTGGAAGAACTGGACCAGATCTTTCCTGGGTTCTCTCTTACCAATATGTTCTGACAATGACAGCAATGGAGTCGGCAAGAGCAACAACAGATCTGGGATCAGGATAGACAAGGCTTACCAAAGAAATTTTAATTTAATTTAATGTTTTTCTCTAAATCATGTTTATTCTCTTTGATCCACTGTCCTGAATGGAAAACATTGCAACAACCTCTTGTCAAATGAGCACTTTTGGCTTTCTAGTATTATGGACCTGGTTTCTATCAGGCCTAGAGGAGTGCTGGGCTGTGTTCAAATTATAATTGTGTAAAACAAATCAGACAGGGCAACCAGGAAGTGATCTTGTCTGTAATCTAGAGACAGGGCATCCAGGAAGTGATCTTGTCTGTAATCTAGAGACAGGGCATCCAGGAAGTGATCTTGTCTGTAATCTAGAGACAGGGCATCCAGGAAGTGATCTTGTCTGTGAGTTTGTGGAGAGACAGGGCAACCAGGAAGTGATCTTGTCTGTGATCTTGTGGAGAGACAGGGCATCCAGTAAGTGATCTTGTCTGTGAGTTTGTGGAGAGACAGGGCAACCAGGAAGTGATCTTGTCTGTAATCTAGAGACAGGGCATCCAAGAAGTGAACTTGTCTGTAATCTAGAGACAGGGCATCCAGGAAGTGATCTTGTCTGTGATCTTGTGGAGAGACAGGGCATCCAGTAAGTGATCTTGTCTGTGAGTTTGTGGAGAGACAGGGCAACCAGGAAGTGATCTTGTCTGTGATCTTGTCTGTAAGTGATCTTGTCTGTGAGTTTGTGGAGACAGGGCATCTGTAATCAAGAAGGGTGATCTTGTCTGTAATCTAGAGACAGGGCATCCAGGAAGTGATCTTGTCTGTGATCTTGTGGAGAGACAGGGCATCCAGTAAGTGATCTTGTCTGTGAGTTTGTGGAGAGACAGGGCAACCAGGAAGTGATCTTGTCTGTGATCTTGTGGAGATACAGGGAATCCAGGAAGTGATCTTGTCTGTGATCTTGTGGAGAGACAGGGCATCCAGGAAGTGATCTTGTCTGTGATCTTGTGGAGAGACAGGGCATCCAGGAAGTGATCTTGTCTGTGATCTTGTGGAGAGACAGGGCATCCAGTAAGTGATCTTGTCTGTGAGTTTGTGGAGAGACAGGGCATCCAAGAAGTGATCTTGTCTGTAATCTAGAGACAGGGCATCCAAGAAGTGATCTTGTCTGTAATCTAGAGACAGGGCATCCAGGAAGTGATCTTGTCTGTAATCTAGAGACAGGGCATCCAGTAAGTGATCTTGTCTGAGATCTTGTGGAGAGACAGGGCATCCAAGAAGTGATCTTGTCTGTGAGTTTGTGGAGAGACAGGGCATCCAAGAAGTTATATTGTCTGTAATCTAGAGACAGGGCATCCAGGAAGTGATCTTGTCTGTGAGTTTGTGGAGAGACAGGGCATCCAGTAAGTGATCTTGTCTGTGATCTTGTGGAGAGACAGGGCATCCAGGAAGTGATCTTGTCTGTGAGTTTGTGGAGAGACAGGGCATCCAGGAAGTGATCTTGTCTGTAATCTAGAGACAAGGCATCCAGGAAGTGATCTTGTCTGTGATCTTGTGGAGAGACAGGGCATCCAGGAAGTGATCTTGTCTGTGAGTTTGTGGAGAGACAGGGCATCCAGGAAGTGATCTTGTCTGTAATCTAGAGACAGGGCATCCAGGAAGTGATCTTGTATGTGAGTTTGTGGAGAGACAGGGCATCCAAGAAGTGATCTTGTCTGTGATCTTGTGGAGAGACAGGGCATCCAGGAAGTGATCTTGTCTGTGAGTTTGTGGACAGACAGGGCATCCAGGAAGTGATCTTGTCTGTGATCTTGTGGAGAGACAGGGCATCCAGGAAGTGATCTTGTCTGTGATCTTGTGGAGAGACAGGGCATCCAGGAAGTGATCTTGTCTGTAAGTTTGTGGACAGACAGGGCATCCAGGAAGTGATCTTGTCTGTGATCTTGTGGAGAGACAGGGCATCCAGGAAGTGATCTTGTCTGTGAGTTTGTGGAGAGACAGGGCATCCAGGAAGTGATCTTGTCTGTAATCTAGAGACAGGGCATCCATGAAGTGATCTTGTCTGTGAGTTTGTAGAGAGACAGGGCATCCAGGAAGTGATCTTGTCTGTAATCTAGAGACAGGGCATCCAGGAAGTGATCTTGTCTGTGATCTTGTGGAGAGACAGGGCATCCAGGAAGTGATCTTGTCTGTGATCTTGTGGAGTGACAGGGCATCCAGGAAGTGATCTTGTCTGTGATCTTGTGGAGAGACAGGGCATCCAGGAAGTGATCTTGTCTGTGATCTTGTGGAGAGACAGGGCATCCAGGAAGTGATCTTGTCTGTGATCTTGTGGAGAGACAGGGCATCCGGGAAGTGATCTTGTCTGTGAGTTTGTGGAGAGACAGGGCATCCAGGAAGTGATCTTGTCTGTGATCTTGTGGAGAGACAGGGCATCCAGGAAGTGATCTTGTCTGTGAGTTTGTGGAGAGACAGGGCATCCAGGAAGTGATCTGGTCTGTGAGTTTGTGGAGAGACAGGGCATCCAGGAAGTGATCTTGTCTGTGAGTTTGTGGAGAGACAGGGCATCCAAGAAGTGATCTTGTCTGTAATCTAGAGACAGGGCATCCAGGAAGTGATCTTGTCTGTGAGTTTGTGGAGAGACAGGGCATCCAGGAAGTGATCTTGTCTGTGATCTAGAGACAGGGCATCCAGGAAGTGATCTTGTCTGTGATCTTGTGGAGAGACAGGGCATCCAGGAGGTGATCTTGTCTGTGATCTTGTGGAGAGACAGGGCATCCAGGAAGTGATCTTGTCTGTGAGTTTGTGGAGATACAGGGCATCCAGGAAGTGATCTTGTCTGTGAGTTTGTGGAGAGACAGGGCATCCAGGAAGTGATCTTGTCTGTGAGTTTGTGGAGAGACAGGGCATCCAGGAAGTGATCTTGTCTGTGATCTTGTGGAGAGACAGGGCATCCAGGAAGGGATCTTGTCTGTGATCTTGTGGAGAGACAGGGCATCCAGGAAGTGATCTTGTCTGTGATCTTGTGGAGAGACAGGGCATCCAGGAAGTGATCTTGTCTGTAATCTAGAGACAGGTCATCCAGGAAGTGATCTTGTCTGTGATCTTGTGGAGAGACAGGGCATCCAGGAAGTGATCTTGTCTGCGATCTTGTGGAGACACAGGGCATCCAGGAAGTGTTCTTGTCTGTGATCTTGTGGAGACACAGGGCATCCAGGAAGTGTTCTTGTCTGTGATCTTTTGGAGAGCCAGGGCTTGTAAGTTAAGTTATCTTGATGTGGAGGCTGATGTAGTTAAATAGTGGATGACAGGTTCAATTGATGTGACATCGTGCATTGCCAGTTTTAACGTATTACAATCACTAGGGGGTGAAATGAACAAACTTGTAGTAAACAAATAAAATGTTTTTGAATGAGCTGTTCCGCCCCAATTCAACTCCACCATCTTATCAGAGAAGAGATATTGGATTGTCATTTTACTGAGCACATTGTCAACCTTTAGGAGCAGGGCTGACCAAAGTGTGGGCCACAACTGTTTACTGAAATTACATTTCTTCCAAAAGCTCTGGCATCCCCTGTTCTGGAGGTTCATGTGAATGATTGGTCCTCAGAAGTGTTTTGTTAAAAACAGTGTTCTCACTCTTTCCAGTTACTCATCTAGTGCTGACAAGCACATGATCACTGGCTCCCCGTCATTGAGGGTTCAGATCCCCCCACAGGGCAGAATGAAGGATTTGTAAGAAAAACCTGATTTAATGAATTACACTGATATAGATTTAATAAGATGTTTTAATCTGTCTTGATCCATTTAAACATGCACTATGTCAGTTTTGGTGCAACACGACAGATTTCAGATCGAAATGAGAGTGTAAATCTATCATTCTCATTAATATTAGTTTGGCAGCTTTAATGCCGTTGTGCTAATGTTCATTGAATACATATTATTGATACGCCTTTGTTCAACCCTTGTCCAGGAGCACTTCTACGATCCATCATCCTACAGTGGATTTAAAGAGCTCAAATGTATGAACCTCCGGCGGACTCTTTAGACTATACACATGTAAGTGCAAGCCAAGTGAGGCCCCTGGTGTCACACCCTGACCACCGAGAGCCCTTGGGGATCTCTCTGGTGCAATAGGTCAGAGCGTGACTAGGGGGTGTTCTAGTCTAATATTTATATTTTGGTTCCCAATTGGAGGCAGCTGATTATCGTTGCCTCTAATTGGGGATCATACTTGAGGCCAAACACATAGAAAAAGAACCTAGACCTACAACATAGAATACCCACCCACATCACACCCTGACCAAACTAAAAATAGAAACATACAAAGCAATCTACGGTCAGGGTGTGACAACTCTGCATCTGTCCTCGTGCTCCTAGACCTTAGTGCTGCTTTGATACCATCAATCACCACATTCTTTTGGAGAGATTGGAAACCCAAATTGGTCTACTCGGACAAGTTCTGGCCTGAATTAGATATTATCTGTCAGAAATATATCAGTTTGTCTTTGTGGATGGTTTGTCATCTGACAAATCAACTTTAAAACCACTTGCTCCTACCTGGCACGCAGGCGTCCCATCTACAGCTCTGGAAATGCAAATGCGCTACACTAAATGCTAATAGTATTAGTTAAAACTCAAACGTTCATTAAAATACACATGCAGGGTATTGAATTAAAGCTACACTCGTTGTGAATCCAGGCAACAAGTCAGATTTTTAAAATGCTTTTCGGCAAAAGCATGAGAAGCTATTATCTGATAGCATGTAGCACCACAAAAGACCCGCAGGGGACGTAAACAAAATAATTAGCATATTTGGCGCTACACAAACCGCACAATAAAATATAAAACATTCATTACCTTTGACCATCTTCTTTGTTGGCACTCCTAGATGTCCCATAATCACTATTGGGTCTTTTTTTCGATTAAATCGGTCCATATATAGCCTAGATATCGTTCTATGTAGACTGTGTGATAAACAAAAAAAAATAGCGTTTCATAACGTAACGTCATTTTTTAAAATTCAAAAAGTCGACGATAAACTTTCACAAAACACTTCGAAATACTTTTGTAATGCAACTTTAGGTATTAGTAAACGTTAATAAGCGATCAAATTAATCACGAGACGAAATGTTTTCTATAGGGCTCCATCTTGAAATACTGTCCGTGTATCTCTCAACCAAAATATCCGGTCGGAGACCGGAAAAATTGGACTGTCTCTTGTTCGTTTGACCAAGAAACAAATCCTAGGCAAATGACAAGACTGTTGACATCGTGTGGAAGCCATAGGTACTGCAACCTCAGCCATATTTAATGTCTTTCGCCCATAACAATGGGTTGAAGCGGCAGATGGATATACTTTTCCACTTTCAGTGATCAGATTTTCCTGCACTTTTCAATGAAACGCACGTTCTGTTAAAGCCACAGCCGTGATTTAACCAGTTTTATAAACGTCTGAGTGTTTTCTATCCACACATACTAATAATATGCATATACTATATTCCTGGCATGAGTAGCTGTCACGAATATTACCGAAGGTGACTCCCCTTCTTGTTCGGGTGGCGCTCGGCGGTCGTCGTCGCCGGTCTACTAGCTATCGCCGATCCGTTGTTCTGTGTTCGTTTAGTTTTGTCTAATTGGTAGCACCTGTTTCTAGTTTGGTTGTTAGGATAGGGTTATATATAGTCTGTTCAGCCCGCTTCTGTTTCGTGCGGGCTTGTTCGTCTGTTTTGTTGTTTGAGTGTATTTTTGTTGGCATTTGGGTTTCACGCTGTCCATTTATATTTCTGTTCATTTGTGTTTCCACTTTTGTACATGTTATGTTTCCGGGACATTAAAGTGTGTTGTTTTTCCCACATCTTTTGCTCTCTGCGCCTGACTCCACACCTCTTCACTCATTTACCGTAACAGTAGCAGGGCGCTGAAATTTTGCACGATTTTTAACAGAATGTTCGAAAAAGTAGAGGGTAGACTGAAGAGGTTAAATGTCGGTATTCCTTAAGGTTCTGTTTTAGGACCACTGTTGTTTTCACTTTATATTTTACCTCTTGGTGATGTCATTCGGAAAAATAATGTTAACATTCACTGCTATGCGGACAAAACACAGCTGTACGTTTTGATGAAACATGGTGAAGTTCCAAAATTGACATCCCTGGAAGATGTTTCAGACATAAGGAAGTGGATGGCGGCACATATTTTACTTTTAAACAACTCGGACAAAACAGAGATGCTAGTTCAAGGTCCCAAGAAACAAAGAGTTATTTTGTTTATGGTTGTACAGTCGTCTCAAATAAAACTGTGATGGACCTCGGCATTACTCTGGACCCTGATCTCTTTTTTGTCGAACATATCAAGGCTATTTCAAGGACAGATTTTTCCCCATCTATGTAACATTGCAAAGATCAGAAATGTTCTGTCCAAAATTGATGCGGAAAAATTAATCCATGCTTTTGTTACTTCTAGGTTAGACTACTGCAATGCTCTACTTTCCGGCTACCCAGATAAAGTGCTAAATAAACTTCAGTTAGTGCTAAACAAGGCTGCTAGAATCCTGACTAGAACCATAAAATGTGATCATATTATTCCAGTGCTATCCTCCCTACAATGGCTTCCTGTTAAGGCAAGGGCTGATTTCAAGGTTTTAATGCTAACCTACAAAGCATTACATGGGCTTGCTCCTACCTATCTTTCCGATTGGATCCTTCCGTACATACCTACACGTACGCTACAGTCGCAAGACGCAGGCCTCCTAATTGTCCCTAGAATTTCTAATCAAACAGCTGGAGGCAAGGCTTTCTCATATAGAGCTCCATTTTTATGGAATGGTCTGCCTACCCATGTGAGAGACGCAAACTCGGTCTCAACCTTTAAGTCTTTACTGAAGACTCATCTCTTCAGTGGGTCATCTGATTGAGTGTAGTCTGGCCCAGGAGTGTGAAGGTGAACGGAAAGACTCTGGAGCAAGGAACCGCCCTTGCTGTCTCTGCCTGGCCGGTTCGCCTCTCTCCACTGGGATTCTCTGCCTCTAACCCTATGACAGGGGCTGAGTCACTGGCTTACTGGTGCTCTTCCATGCCATCCCTAGGAGGGGTGAATCACTTGAGTGGGTTGAGCCACTGACGTGGTCTTCCTGTCTGGTTCCTTATTTTCCCGAAAATCAGAAACTTTCTGGGGAGAGTTGTCTGGCATTGAAGCTCGGCCAGGTTGATGAAGACGGCTGCACTGTTTTTCAATTGATGGTGGCTATGATATCTCATGTCCATCAGACTGTTAAACAGCAAATACTACCTCAGAGAGGCTGCTGCCTACATACAGACTCAAATCATTGGCCACTTTAATAAATGGATCACTAGTCAATCTAAACGATGCCATTTTAACAATGTTTAAATGTGTTCAGTACCATTCAAAAGTTTCTTTTTTGAAAGAAAAGCACATTTGTTGTCCAATAGAATAACATCAAATTGATCAGAAATACAGTGTAGACATTGTTATTGTTGCAAATGACTATTGTAGCTGGAAACAGATTTTTTCATGGAATATCTACATAGGTGTACAGAGGCCCATTATCAGCAACCATCACTCCTTTGTTCCAATGGCACGTTGTGAGTTTATCATTTTAAAAGGCTAATTGATCATTAAAAAACACATTTTGCAATTACGTTAGCACAGCTGAAAACTGCTGTGCTGATTAAAGAAGTAGACTAGTTGAGTATCTGGAGCATCATCTATTGTGTGTTCGATTACAGGCTCATAATGGCCAGAAACAAATAACTTTCTACTTAAACTCGTCCGTCTATTCTTGTTCTGAGAAATTAAGGCCATGCGAGAAATTGCCAAGAAACTGAAGATCTCATACAATGCTGTGTACTACTCCCTTCACAGAACAGTGCCAACTCTCTCCAATCAGAAAAAAAAGAGGAGTGGGAGGCCCCGGTGCACAACTGAGCAAGAGGATAAGTACATTAGAGTGTCTAGTTGGAGAAACAGATGCCTCACAAGTCCTCAACTGGCAGCTTCATTAAATAGTACCCGCAAAACACCCGTCTCAATGTCAACAGTGAACAGGTAAATCCGGGAGTCATTTTGCTTAGACAAGTTGCCTGACAACACCACCAAATTATTTGCGCACATCAATGTGGCCAGAAGTTACGTGTCAGATAGCTAGAAACAATGACAAGAAGCTGCCTTGTGGGGAATCTATCTTTTTATTGATACCATGTCTTGTTTTGGAGTGTTTTGACTGATTTTATGTATACTCTAATATGACCAAAATTCACTAGCTAGCTAACCAACAACTGTAAAACATGAAATCATTGTGCAAGGGTAGCCTAGTGGTTAGAGAGGCACGTTGTGAGGGTAGCCTAGTGGTTAGAGAGGCACGTTGTGAGGGTAGCCTAGTGGTTAGAGAGGCACGTTGTGAGGGTAGCCTAGTGGTTAGAGAGGCACGTTGTGAGGGTAGCCTAGTGGTTAGAGAGGCACGTTGTGAGGGTAGCCTAGTGGTTAGAGAGGCACGTTGTGAGGGTAGCCTAGTGGTTAGAGAGGCACTAGTGGTTTGTGAGGGTAGCCTAGTGGTTAGAGAGGCACGTTGTGAGGGTAGCCTAGTGGTTAGAGAGGCACGTTGTGAGGGTAGCCTAGTGGTTAGAGAGGCACGTTGTGAGGGTAGCCTAGTGGTTAGAGAGGCACGTTGTGAGGGTAGCCTAGTGGTTAGAGAGGCACGTTGTGAGGGTAGCCTAGTGGTTAGAGAGGCACGTTGTGAGGGTAGCCTAGTGGTTAGAGAGGCACGTTGTGAGGGTAGCCTAGTGGTTAGAGAGAGGCACGTTGTGAGGGTAGCCTAGTGGTTAGAGAGGCACGTTGTGAGGGTAGCCTAGTGGTTAGAGAGGCACGTTGTGAGGGTAGCCTAGTGGAGGGTAGCCTAGCCTAGTGGTTAGAGGCACGTTGTGAGGGTAGCCTAGTGGTTAGAGAGGCACGTTGTGAGGGTAGCCTAGTGGTTAGAGAGGCACGTTGTGAGGGTAGCCTAGTGGTTAGAGAGGCACGTTGTGAGGGTAGCCTAGTGGTTAGAGAGGCACGTTGTGAGGGTAGCCTAGTGGTTAGAGAGGCACGTTGTGAGGGTAGCCTAGTGGTTAGAGAGGCACGTTGTGAGGGTAGCCTAGTGGTTAGAGAGGCACGTTGTGAGGGTAGCCTAGTGGTTAGAGAGGCACGTTGTGAGGGTAGCCTAGTGGTTAGAGAGGCACGTTGTGAGGGTAGCCTAGTGGTTAGAGGCACGTTGTGGTTAGTGGTTAGAGAGGCACGTTGTGAGGGTAGCCTAGTGGTTAGAGAGGCACGTTGTTGAGGGTAGCCTAGTGGTTAGAGAGGCACGTTGTGAGGGTAGCCTAGTGGTTAGAGAGGCACGTTGTGAGGGTAGCCTAGTGGTTAGAGAGGCACGTTGGTTGTGAGGGTAGCCTAGTGGTTAGAGAGGCACGTTGGTTGTGAGGGTAGCCTAGTGGTTAGAGAGGCACGTTGTGAGGGTAGCCTAGTGGTTAGAGAGGCACGTTGTGAGGGTAGCCTAGTGGTTAGAGAGGCACGTTGTGAGGGTAGCCTAGTGGTTAGAGAGGCACGTTGTGAGGGTAGCCTAGTGGTTAGAGAGGCACGTTGGTTGTGAGGGTAGCCTAGTGGTGGTTGAGGGTAGCCTAGTGGTTAGAGAGGCACGTTGTGAGGGTAGCCTAGTGGTTAGAGAGGCACGTTGTGAGGGTAGCCTAGTGGTTAGAGAGGCACGTTGTGAGGGTAGCCTAGTGGTTAGAGAGGCACGTTGTGAGGGTAGCCTAGTGGTTAGAGAGGCACGTTGTGAGGGTAGCCTAGTGGTTAGAGGCACGTTGTGAGGGTAGCCTAGTGGTTAGAGAGGCACGTTGTGAGGGTAGCCTAGTGGTTAGAGAGGCACGTTGTGAGGGTAGCCTAGTGGTTAGAGAGGCACGTTGTGAGGGTAGCCTAGTGGTTAGAGAGGCACGTTGTGAGGGTAGCCTAGTGGTTAGAGAGGCACGTTGTGAGGGTAGCCTAGTGGTTAGAGAGGCACGTTGTGAGGGTAGCCTAGTGGTTAGAGAGGCACGTTGTGAGGGTAGCCTAGTGGTTAGAGAGGCACGTTGTGAGGGTAGCCTAGTGGTTAGAGAGGCACGTTGTGAGGGTAGCCTAGTGGTTAGAGAGGCACGCACGTTGTGAGGGTAGCCTAGTGGTTAGAGAGGCACGTTGTGAGGGTAGCCTAGTGGTTAGAGAGGCACGTTGTGAGGGTAGCCTAGTGGTTAGAGAGGCACGTTGTGAGGGTAGCCTAGTGGTTAGAGAGGCACGTTGTGAGGGTAGCCTAGTGGTTAGAGAGGCACGTTGTGAGGGTAGCCTAGTGGTTAGAGAGGCACGTTGTGAGGGTAGCCTAGTGGTTAGAGAGGCACGTGAGGGTAGCCTAGTGGTTAGAGAGGCACGTTGTGAGGGTAGCCGTTGTGAGGGTAGCCTAGTGGTTAGAGAGGCACGTTGTGAGGGTAGCCTAGTGGTTAGAGAGGCACGTTGTGAGGGTAGCCTAGTGGTTAGAGAGGCACGTTGTGAGGGTAGCCTAGTGGTTAGAGAGGCACGTTGTGAGGGTAGCCTAGTGGTTAGAGAGGCACGTTGTGAGGGTAGCCTAGTGGTTAGAGAGGCACGTTGTGAGGGTAGAGCCTAGTGGTTAGAGAGGCACGTTGTGAGGGTAGCCTAGTGGTTAGAGAGGCACGTTGTGAGGGTAGCCTAGTGGTTAGAGAGGCACGTTGTGAGGGTAGCCTAGTGGTTAGAGAGGCACGTTGTGAGGGTAGCCTAGTGGTTAGAGAGGCACGTTGTGAGGGTAGCCTAGTGGTTAGAGAGGCACGTTGTGAGGGTAGCCTAGTGGTTAGAGAGGCACGTTGTGAGGGTAGCCTAGTGGTTAGAGAGGCACGTTGTGAGGGTAGCCTAGTGGTTAGAGAGGCACGTTGTGAGGGTAGCCTAGTGGTTAGAGAGGCACGTTGTGAGGGTAGCCTAGTGGTTAGAGAGGCACGTTGTGAGGGTAGCCTAGTGGTTAGAGAGGCACGTTGTGAGGGTAGCCTAGTGGTTAGAGAGGCACGTTGTGAGGGTAGCCTAGTGGTTAGAGAGGCACGTTGTGAGGGTAGCCTAGTGGTTAGAGAGGCACGTTGTGAGGGTAGCCTAGTGGTTAGAGAGGCACGTTGTGAGGGTAGCCTAGTGGTTAGAGAGGCACGTTGTGAGGGTAGCCTAGTGGTTAGAGGCACGTTGTGAGGGTAGCCTAGTGGTTAGAGAGGCACGTTGTGAGGGTAGCCTAGTGGTTAGAGAGGCACGTTGTGAGGGTAGCCTAGTGGTTAGAGAGGCACGTTGTGAGGGTAGCCTAGTGGTTAGAGAGGCACGTTGTGAGGGTAGCCTAGTGGTTAGAGAGGCACGTTGTGAGGGTAGCCTAGTGGTTAGAGAGGCACGTAGTGGTTGAGGGTAGCCTAGTGGTTAGAGAGGCACGTTGTGAGGGTAGCCTAGTGGTTAGAGAGGCACGTTGTGAGGGTAGCCTAGTGGTTGGTGAGGGTAGCCTAGTGGAGAGGCACGTTGTGAGGGTAGCCTAGTGGTTAGAGAGGCACGTTGTGAGGGTAGCCTAGTGGTTAGAGAGGCACGTTGTGAGGGTAGCCTAGTGGTTAGAGAGGCACGTTGTGAGGGTAGCCTAGTGGTTAGAGAGGCACGTTGTGAGGGTAGCCTAGTGGTTAGAGAGGCACGTTGGTTGTGAGGGTAGCCTAGTGGTTAGAGAGGCACGTTGTGAGGGTAGCCTAGTGGTTAGAGAGGCACGTTGTGAGGGTAGCCTAGTGGTTAGAGAGGCACGTTGTGAGGGTAGCCTAGTGGTTAGAGAGGCACGTTGTGAGGGTAGCCTAGTGGTTAGAGAGGCACGTTGTGAGGGTAGCCTAGTGGTTAGAGAGGCACGTTGTGAGGGTAGCCTAGTGGTTAGAGAGGCACGTTGTGAGGGTAGCCTAGTGGTTAGAGAGGCACGTTGTGAGGGTAGCCTAGTGGTTAGAGAGGCACGTTGTGAGGGTAGCCTAGTTAGAGAGGGTTGTGAGGGTAGCCTAGTGGTTAGAGGCACGTTGTGAGGGTAGCCTAGTGGTTAGAGAGGCACGTTGTGAGGGTAGCCTAGTGGTTAGAGAGGCACGTTGTGAGGGTAGCCTAGTGGTTAGAGAGGCACGTTGTGAGGGTAGCCTAGTGGTTAGAGAGGCACGTTGTGAGGGTAGCCTAGTGGTTAGAGAGGCACGTTGTGAGGGTAGCCTAGTGGTTAGAGAGGCACGTTGTGAGGGTAGCCTAGTGGTTAGAGAGGCACGTTGTGAGGGTAGCCTAGTGGTTAGAGAGGCACGTTGTGAGGGTAGCCTAGTGGTTAGAGAGAGGCACGTTGTGAGGGTAGCCTAGTGGTTAGAGAGGCACGTTGTGAGGGTAGCCTAGTGGTTAGAGAGGCACGTTGTGAGGGTAGCCTAGTGGTTAGAGAGGCACGTTGTGAGGGTAGCCTAGTGGTTAGAGAGGCACGTTGTGAGGGTAGCCTAGTGGTTAGAGAGGCACGTTGTGAGGGTAGCCTAGTGGTTAGAGAGGCACGTTGTGAGGGTAGCCTAGTGGTTAGCCTAGTGGTTAGAGAGGCACGTTGTGAGGGTAGCCTAGTGGTTAGAGAGGCACGTTGTGAGGGTAGCCTAGTGGTTAGAGAGGCACGTGAGGGTAGAGTGGTTAGAGAGCCTGAGGGTGCCTAGTGGTTAGAGGCACGTTGTGAGGGTAGCCTAGTGGTTAGAGAGGCACGTTGTGAGGGTAGCCTAGTGGTTAGAGAGGCACGTTGTGAGGGTAGCCTAGTGGTTAGAGAGGTGTTGTGAGGGTAGCCTAGTGGTTAGAGAGGCACGTTGTGAGGGTAGCCTAGTGGTTAGAGAGGCACGTTGTGAGGGTAGCCTAGTGGTTAGAGAGGCACGTTGTGAGGGTAGCCTAGTGGTTAGAGAGGCACGTTGTGAGGGTAGCCTAGTGGTTAGAGAGGCACGTTGTGAGGGTAGCCTAGTGGTTAGAGAGGCACGTTGTGAGGGTAGCCTAGTGGTTAGAGAGGCACGTTGTGAGGGTAGCCTAGTGGTTAGAGAGGCACGTTGCAGCCTAGTGGTTAGAGAGGCACGTTGTGAGGGTAGCCTAGTGGTTAGAGAGGCACGTTGTGAGGGTAGCCTAGTGGTTAGAGAGAGGCAGTGGTTGGTTAGAGAGGCACGTTGTGAGGGTAGCCTAGTGGTTAGAGAGGCACGTTGTGAGGGTAGCCTAGTGGTTAGAGAGGCACGTTGTGAGGGTAGCCTAGTGGTTAGAGAGGCACGTTGTGAGGGTAGCCTAGTGGTTAGCACTTGTGGTTAGTGGAGAGGCACGTTGTGAGGGTAGCCTAGTGGTTAGAGAGGCACGTTGTGAGGGTAGCCTAGTGGTTAGAGAGGCACGTTGTGAGGGTAGCCTAGTGGTTAGAGAGGCACGTTGTGAGGGTAGCCTAGTGGTTAGAGAGGCACGTTGTGAGGGTAGCCTAGTGGTTGGTTAGGGTAGCCTAGTGGTTAGCACGTAGAGAGGCACGTTGTGAGGGTAGCCTAGTGGTTAGAGAGGCACGTTGTGAGGGTAGCCTAGTGGTTAGAGAGGCACGTTGTGCCTAGGGTAGCCTAGTGGTTAGAGAGGCACGTTGTGAGGGTAGCCTAGTGGTTAGAGAGGCACGTTGTGAGGGTAGCCTAGTGGTTAGAGAGGCACGTTGTGAGGGTAGCCTAGTGGTTAGAGAGGCACGTTGTGAGGGTAGCCTAGTGGTTAGAGAGGCACGTTGTGAGGGTAGCCTAGTGGTTAGAGAGGCACGTTGTGAGGGTAGCCTAGTGGTTAGAGAGGCACGTTGTGAGGGTAGCCTAGTGGTTAGAGAGGCACGTTGTGAGGGTAGCCTAGTGGTTAGAGAGGCACGTTGTGAGGGTAGCCTAGTGGTTAGAGAGGCACGTTGTGAGGGTAGCCTAGTGGTTAGAGAGGCACGTTGTGAGGGTAGCCTAGTGGTTAGAGAGGCACGTTGTGAGGGTAGCCTAGTGGTTAGAGAGGCACGTTGTGAGGGTAGCCTAGTGGTTAGAGAGGCACGTTGTGAGGGTAGCCTAGTGGTTAGAGAGGCACGTTGTGAGGGTAGCCTAGTGGTTAGAGAGGCACGTTGTGAGGGTAGCCTAGTGGTTAGAGAGGCACGTTGTGAGGGTAGCCTAGTGGTTAGAGAGGCACGTTGTGAGGGTAGCCTAGTGGTTAGAGGCACGTTGTGAGGGTAGCCTAGTGGTTAGAGAGGCACGTTGTGAGGGTAGCCTAGTGGTTAGAGAGGCACGTTGTGAGGGTAGCCTAGTGGTTAGAGAGGCACGTTGTGAGGGTAGCCAGTGGTTGAGGCACGTTGTGAGGGTAGCCTAGTGGTTAGAGAGGCACGTTGTGAGGGTAGCCTAGTGGTTAGAGAGGCACGTTGTGAGGGTAGCCTAGTGGTTAGAGAGGCACGTTGTGAGGGTAGCCTAGTGGTTAGAGAGCCGTTGTGAGGGTAGCCTAGTGGTTAGAGAGGCACGTTGTGAGGGTAGCCTAGTGGTTAGAGAGGCACGTTGTGAGGGTAGCCTAGTGGTTAGAGAGGCACGTTGTGAGGGTAGCCTAGTGGTTAGAGAGGCACGTTGTGAGGGTAGCCTAGTGGTTAGAGAGGCACGTTGTGAGGGTAGCCTAGTGGTTAGAGAGGCACGTTGTGAGGGTAGTAGTGGTTAGAGAGAGGCAGTGAGGGTAGCCTAGTGGTTAGAGAGGCACGTTGTGAGGGTAGCCTAGTGGTTAGAGAGGCACGTTGTGAGGGTAGCCTAGTGGTTAGAGAGGCACGTTGTGAGGGTAGCCTAGTGGTTAGAGAGGCACGTTGTGAGGGTAGCCTAGTGGTTAGAGAGGCACGTTGTGAGGGTAGCCTAGTGGTTAGAGAGGCACGTTGTGAGGGTAGCCTAGTGGTTAGAGAGGCACGTTGTGAGGGTAGCCTAGTGGTTAGAGAGGCACGTAGTGGTAGCCTAGTGGAGAGGCACGTTGTGAGGGTAGCCTAGTGGTTAGAGAGGCACGTTGTGAGGGTAGCCTAGTGGTTAGAGAGGCACGTTGTGAGGGTAGCCTAGTGGTTAGAGAGGCACGTTGTGAGGGTAGCCTAGTGGTTAGAGAGGCACGTTGTGAGGGTAGCCTAGTGGTTAGAGAGGCACGTTGTGAGGGTAGCCTAGTGGTTAGAGAGGCACGTTGTGAGGGTAGCCTAGTGGTTAGAGAGGCACGTTGTGAGGGTAGCCTAGTGGTTAGAGAGGCACGTTGTGAGGGTAGCCTAGTGGTTAGAGAGGCACGTTGTGAGGGTAGCCTAGTGGTTAGAGAGGCACGTTGTGAGGGTAGCCTAGTGGTTAGAGAGGCACGTTGTGAGGTAGCCTAGTGGTTAGCACCTGAGGGTAGCCTAGTGGTTAGAGAGGCACGTTGTGAGGGTAGCCTAGTGGTTAGAGAGGCACGTTGTGAGGGTAGCCTAGTGGTTAGAGAGGCACGTTGTGAGGGTAGCCTAGTGGTTAGAGAGGCACGTTGTGAGGGTAGCCTAGTGGTTAGAGAGGCACGTTGTGAGGGTAGCCTAGTGGTTAGAGAGGCACGTTGTGAGGGTAGCCTAGTGGTTAGAGAGGCACGTTGTGAGGGTAGCCTAGTGGTTAGAGAGGCACGTTGTGAGGGTAGCCTAGTGGTTAGAGAGGCACGTTGTGAGGGTAGCCTAGTGGTTAGAGAGGCACGTTGTGAGGGTAGCCACGTTGTGAGGGTAGCCTAGTGGTTAGAGAGGCACGTTGTGAGGGTAGCCTAGTGGTTAGAGAGGCACGTTGTGAGGGTAGCCTAGTGGTTAGAGAGGCACGTTGTGAGGGTAGCCTAGTGGTTAGAGAGGCACGTTGGTTGTGAGGGTAGCCTAGTGGTTAGAGAGGCACGTTGTGAGGGTAGCCTAGTGGTTAGAGAGGCACGTTGTGAGGGTAGCCTAGGTTAGAGAGGCACGTTGTGAGGGTAGCCTAGTGGTTAGAGAGGCACGTTGTGAGGGTAGCCTAGTGGTTAGAGAGGCACGTTGTGAGGGTAGCCTAGTGGTTAGAGAGGCACGTTGTGAGGGTAGCCTAGTGGTTAGAGAGGCACGTTGTGAGGGTAGCCTAGTGGTTAGAGAGGCACGTTGTGAGGGTAGCCTAGTGGTTAGAGAGGCACGTTGTGAGGGTAGCCTAGTGGTTAGAGAGGCACGTTGTGAGGGTAGCCTAGTGGTTAGAGAGGCACGTTGTGAGGGTAGCCTAGTGGTTAGAGAGGCACGTTGTGAGGGTAGCCTAGTGGTTAGAGAGGCACGTTGTGAGGGTAGCCTAGTGGTTAGAGAGGCACGTTGTGAGGGTAGCCTAGTGGTTAGAGAGGCACGTTGTGAGGGTAGCCTAGTGGTTAGAGAGGCACGTTGTGAGGGTAGCCTAGTGGTTAGAGAGGCACGTTGTGAGGGTAGCCTAGTGGTTAGAGGCACGTTGTGAGGGTAGCCTAGTGGTTAGAGGCACGCCAGAGGGTAGCCTAGTGGTTAGAGAGGCACGTTGTGAGGGTAGCCTAGTGGTTAGAGAGGCACGTTGTGAGGGTAGCCTAGTGGTTAGAGAGGCACGTTGTGAGGGTAGCCTAGTGGTTAGAGAGTGGTTAGTGGTTAGAGGCACGTTGTGAGGGTAGCCTAGTGGTTAGAGAGGCACGTTGTTGTGAGGGTAGCCTAGTGGTTAGAGAGGCACGTTGTGAGGGTAGCCTAGTGGTTAGAGAGGCACGTTGTGAGGGTAGCCTAGTGGTTAGAGGCACGTTGTGAGGGTAGCCTAGTGGTTAGAGAGGCACGTTGTGAGGGTAGCCTAGTGGTTAGAGAGGCACGTTGTGAGGGTAGCCTAGTGGTTAGAGAGGCACGTTGTGAGGGTAGCCTAGTGGTTAGAGAGGCACGTTGTGAGGGTAGCCTAGTGGTTAGAGAGGCACGTTGTGAGGGTAGCCTAGTGGTTAGAGAGGCACGTTGTGAGGGTAGCCTAGTGGTTAGAGAGGCACGTTGTGAGGGTAGCCTAGTGGTTAGAGAGGCACGTTGTGAGGGTAGCCTAGTGGTTAGAGAGGCACGTTGTGAGGGTAGCCTAGTGGTTAGTGGTTAGTGGAGAGGCACGTTGTGAGGGTAGCCTAGTGGTTAGAGAGGCACGTTGTGAGGGTAGCCTAGTGGTTAGAGAGGCACGTTGTGAGGGTAGCCTAGTGGTTAGAGAGGCACGTTGTGAGGGTAGCCTAGTGGTTAGAGAGGCACGTTGTGAGGGTAGCCTAGTGGTTAGAGAGGCACGTTGTGAGGGTAGCCTAGTGGTTAGAGAGGCACGTTGTGAGGGTAGCCTAGTGGTTAGAGAGGCACGTTGTGAGGGTAGCCTAGTGGTTAGAGAGGCACGTTGTGAGGGTAGCCTAGTGGTTAGAGAGGCACACCTAGTGGTTGTTGTGAGGGTAGCCTAGTGGTTAGAGAGGCACGTTGTGAGGGTAGCCTAGTGGTTAGAGAGGCACGTTGTGAGGGTAGCCTAGTGGTTAGAGAGGCCTAGTGGTTAGGAGAGGCACGTTGTGAGGGTAGCCTAGTGGTTAGAGAGGCACGTTGTGAGGGTAGCCTAGTGGTTAGAGAGGCACGTTGTGAGGGTAGCCTAGTGGTTAGAGAGCACCCAGAGGGTAGCCTAGTGGTTAGAGAGGCACGTTGTGAGGGTAGCCTAGTGGTTAGAGAGGCACGTTGTGAGGGTAGCCTAGTGGTTAGAGAGGCACGTTGTGAGGGTAGCCTAGTGGAGAGGCACGTTGTGAGGGTAGCCTAGTGGTTAGAGAGGCACGTTGTGAGGGTAGCCTAGTGGTTAGAGAGGCACGTTGTGAGGGTAGCCTAGTGGTTAGAGAGGCACGTTGTGAGGGTAGCCTAGTGGTTAGAGAGGCACGTTGTGAGGGTAGCCTAGTGGTTAGAGAGGCACGTTGTGAGGGTAGCCTAGTGGTTAGAGAGGCACGTTGTGAGGGTAGCCTAGTGGTTAGAGAGGCACGTTGTGAGGGTAGCCTAGTGGTAATAATAAAGGGAGGGGGGCGCTGTAATATCAAATCAAATCAAATCAAATTTATTTATATAGCCCTTCGTACATCAGCTGATATCTCAAAGTGCTGTACAGAAACCCAGCCTAAAACCCCAAACAGCAAACAATGCAGGTGTAAAAGCACGTAATAATAAAGGGGGGACAGTAATAATAATAAAGGGAGGGGCCCTGTAATAATAAAGGGAGGGGGCAGTACTAATAAAGGGGGCAGTAATAATAAAGGGGGCATTAATAATAAAGGGAGGGGGCAGTAATAATAAAGGGAGGGGAATGTAATAATAAAGGGAGGGGGCAGTAATAATAAAGGGGGGGAATGTAATAATAAAGGGAGGGGGCAGTAATAATAAAGGGAGGGGGCAGTAATAATAAAGGGGGGCTGTAATAATAAAGGGAGGGAATGTAATAATAAAGGGAGGGGAATGTAATAATAAAGGGAGGGGCAGTAATAATAAAGGGAGGGGGGGTAGTAATAATAAAGGGAGGGGGCAGTAATAATAAAGGAGGGAATGTAATAATAAAGGGAGGGGGCTGTAATAATAAAGGGAGGGAAATGTAATAATAAAGGGAGGGGGCTGTAATAATAAAGGGAGGGGCAGTAATAATAAAGGGAGGGGAATGTAATAATAAAGGGGGCATTTATAATAAAGGGGGGGGCAGTAATAATAAAGGGAGGGGAATGTAATAATAAAGGGAGGGCAGTAATAATAAAGGGAGGGGGCAGTAATAATAAAGGGAGGGGGGCAGTAATAATAAAGGGAGGGGCAGTAATAATAAAGGGAGGGAATGTAATAATAAAGGGAGGGGGCAGTAATAATAAAGGGAGGGGGTAGTAATAATAAAGGGAGGGGCAGTAATAATAAAGGAGGGGAATGTAATAATAAAGGGAGGGCTGTAATAATAAAGGAGGGAAATGTAATAATAAAGGGAGGGGCTGTAATAATAAAGGGAGGGGGCAGTAATAATAAAGGGAGGGAATGTAATAATAAAGGGGGCATTTATAATAAAGGGAGGGGGCAGTAATAATAAAGGGAGGGGAATGTAATAATAAAGGAGGGGCAGTAATAATAAAGGGAGGGGGCAGTAATAATAAAGGGGCTGTAATAATAAAGGGAGGGAATGTAATAATAAAGGGAGGGAATGTAATAATAAAGGAGGGGGCAGTAATAATAAAGGGAGGGGGGTAGTAATAATAAAGGGAGGGGCAGTAATAATAAAGGGAGGGGAATGTAATAATAAAGGGAGGGGGCTGTAATAATAAAGGGAGGGAAATGTAATAATAAAGGGAGGGGGCTGTAATAATAAAGGGAGGGGGCAGTAATAATAAAGGGAGGGGAATGTAATAATAAAGGGGGCATTTATAATAAAGGGAGGGGGCAGTAATAATAAAGGGAGGGAATGTAATAATAAAGGGAGGGGCAGTAATAATAAAGGGAGGGGCAGTAATAATAAAGGGAGGGGGGCAGTAATAATAAAGGGAGGGGCAGTAATAATAAAGGGAGGGAATGTAATAATAAAGGGAGGGGGCTGTAATAATAAAGGGAGGGGCAGTAATAATAAAGGGAGGGGGCTGTAATAATAAAGGGAGGGAATGTAATGTAATAATAAAGGGAGGGGGGCAGTAATAATAAAGGGAGGGGGCTGTAATAATAAAGGGAGGGGAATGTAATAATAAAGGGAGGGAGGCTGTAATAATAAAGGGAGGGGGCAGTAATAATAAAGGGAGGGGAATGTAATAATAAAGGGGGACATTTATAATAAAGGGAGGGGGCAGTAATAATAAAGGGAGGGGAATGTAATAATAAAGGGAGGGTGTCATGTTTTGTCATTAATTATCATGTCTTGTCCCTGTGCTTCCCCTTCTATTCGTTTCCCTCTGCTGGTCTTATTAGGTTCTTTCCCTCTTTCTATCCCTCTCTCTCCCCCTCCCTCTCTCACTCTCTCGCTCTCTCTTCTCTCTATCGTTCCGTTCCTGCTCCCAGCTGTTCCTATTCCCCTAATCAATCATTTAGTCTTCCCACACCTGTTCCCGATCCTTTTCCCTGATTAGAGTCCCTATTTCTCTCCTTGTTTTCCGTACCTGCCCTGTCGGATCCTTGTCTATATTCACCGTGCTGTGTCTATGTTTGGCCCTGTCGTGTCGTGTTTCCCTCAGATGCTGCGTGGTGAGCAGGTGTCTGAGTCTGCTAGGTTCAAGTGCCTTCCCGAGGCAACCTGCAGTTCTTGATCAAGTCTCCAGTCTGTTCTCGTCTTTACGAGTAGTATTATGCCTTTTGTTTTGTTAAGTATCTTACTGGATTAAAAACTCTGTTTTCGCCAAGTCGCTTTTGGGTCCTCATTCACCTGCATAACAGAAGGATCCGACCAAGGAATGGACCCAGCGACTACAGAGGCTCGTAACACTGCCGTCAAGATCCAAGGAGCCATGCTCGGCAGACACGAGCAGGAATTGTCTGCTGCTCGCCATGCCGTGGAGAACCTGGCCGCTCAGGTTTCCGACCTCTCTGGACAGTTCCAGAGTCTTCGTCTCGTGCCACCTGTTACTTCCTGGCCTGCCGAGCCTCCGGAACCTAGGGTTAATAACCCACCTTGCTACTCCGGGCAGCCCACGGAGTGCCGCTCCTTTCTCACCCAGTGTGATATTGTGTTCTCTCTCCAACCCAACACATACTCTAGCGAGAGAGCTCGGGTTGCTTACGTCATTTCACTCCTTACTGGCCGGGCCCGAGAGTGGGGCACAGCTATCTGGGAGGCAAGGGCTGATTGTTCTAACAATTACCAGAACTTTAAAGAGGAGATGATTCGGGTTTTTGACCGTTCAGTTTTTGGTGGGGAGGCTTCTAGGGCCCTGGCTTCCCTATGCCAAGGTGATCGATCCATAACGGATTACTCTATAGAGTTTCGTACTCTTGCTGCCTCTAGTGACTGGAACGAGCCGGCGCTGCTCGCTCGTTTTCTGGAGGACTCCACACAGTGGTCAAGGATGAGATTCTCTCTCGGGAGGTTCCTTCCAGTGTGGACTCTTTGATTGCTCTCGCCATCCGCATAGAACGACGGGTAGATCTTCGTCACCAAGCTCGTGGAAGAGAGCTCGCGTCAACGGTGTTTCCCTGCTCCGCATCGCAACCATCTCCCTCCTCTGGCTCAGAGACTGAGCCCATGCAGCTGGGAGGTATTCGCATCTCGACCAAGGAGAGGAACGGAGGATCACCAACCGCCTGTGCCTCTATTGCGGATTTGATGGACATTTTGTCAATTCATGTCCAGTAAAGGCCAGAGCTCATCAGTAAGCGGAGGGCTACTGGTGAGCGCTACTACTCAGGTCTCTTCATCTAGATCCTGTACTACTATGTCGGTCCATCTACGCTGGACCGGTTCGGGTGCTACATGCAGTGCCTTGATTGACTCTGGGGCTGAGGGTTGTTTCATGGACGAAGCATGGGTTCGGAAACATAACATTCCTTTCAGACAGTTAGACAAGCCTACGCCCATGTTTGCCTTAGATGGTAGTCATCTTCCCAGTATCAGATTTGAGACACTACCTTTAACTCTCACAGTATCTGGTAACCACAGTGAGACTATTTCTTTTTTGATTTTTCGTTCACCTTTTACACCTGTTGTTTTGGGTCATCCCTGGCTAGTATGTCATAATCCTTCTATTAATTGGTCTTGTAATTCTATCCTATCCTGGAACGTATCTTGTCATGTGAAGTGTTTAATGTCTGCCATCCCTCCCATTTCTTCTGTCCCCACTTCTCAGGAGGAACCTGGCGATTTGACAGGAGTGCCGGAGGAATATCATGATCTGCGCACGGTCTTCAGTCGGTCCCGAGCCAACTCCCTTCCTCCTCACCGGTCGTATGATTGTAGTATTGATCTCCTTCCGGGGACCACTCCTCCTCGGGGTAGACTATACTCTCTGTCGGCTCCCGAACGTAAGGCTCTCGAGGATTATTTATCTGTGTCTCTTGACGCCGGTACCATAGTGCCTTCTTCCTCTCCGGCCGGGGCGGGGTTCTTTTTGTTAAGAAGAAGGACGGTACTCTGCGCCGCTGCGTGGATTATCGAGGGCTGAATGACATAACGGTTAAGAATCGTTATCCGCTTCCCTTATGTCATCAGCCTTCGAGATTCTGCAGGGAGCCAGGTGCTTTACTAAGTTGGACCTTCGTAACGCTTACCATCTCGTGCGCATCAGAGAGGGGGACGAGTGGAAAACGGCGTTTAACACTCCGTTAGGGCATTTTGAGTACCGGGTTCTGCCGTTTGGTCTCGCCAATGCGCCAGCTGTTTTTCAGGCATTAGTTAATGATGTTCTGAGAGACATGCTGAACATCTTTGTTTTTGTCTATCTTGACGATATCCTGATTTTTTCACCGTCACTCGAGATTCATGTTCAGCACGTTCGACGTGTTCTACAGCGCCTTTTAGAGAATTGTCTCTACGTAAAGGCTGAGAAGTGCTCTTTTCATGTCTCCTCCGTTACTTTTCTCGGTTCCGTTATTTCCGCTGAAGGCATTCAGATGGATTCCGCTAAGGTCCAAGCTGTCAGTGATTGGCCCGTTCCAAGGTCACGTGTCGAGTTGCAGCGCTTTTTAGGTTTCGCTAATTTCTATCGGCGTTTCATTCGTAATTTCGGTCAAGTTGCTGCCCCTCTCACAGCTCTTACTTCTGTCAAGACGTGTTTTAAGTGGTCCGGTTCCGCCCAGGGAGCTTTTGATCTTCTAAAAGAACGTTTTACGTCCGCTCCTATCCTCGTTACTCCTGACGTCACTAGACAATTCATTGTCGAGGTTGACGCTTCAGAGGTAGGCGTGGGAGCCATTCTTTCCCAGCGCTTCCAGTCTGACGATAAGGTTCATCCTTGCGCTTATTTTTCTCATCGCCTGTCGCCATCTGAGCGCAACTATGATGTGGGTAACCGTGAACTGCTCGCCATCCGCTTAGCCCTAGGCGAATGGCGACAGTGGTTGGAGGGGCGACCGTTCCTTTTGTCGTTTGGACAGACCATAAGAACCTTGAGTACATCCGTTCTGCCAAACGACTTAATGCCCGTCAAGCTCGTTGGGCGTTGTTTTTGCTCGTTTCGAGTTTGTGATTTCTTACCGTCCGGGTAGCAAAAACACCAAGCCTGATGCCTTATCCCGTCTGTTTAGTTCTTCTGTGGCTTCTACTGATCCCGAGGGATTCTTCCTTATGGGCGTGTTGTCGGGTTAACAGTCTGGGGAATTGAAAGACAGGTTAAGCAAGCACTCACGCACACTGCGTCGCCGCGCGCTTGTCCTAGTAACCTCCTTTTCGTTCCTGTTTCCACTCGTCTGGCTGTTCTTCAGTGGGCTCACTCTGCCAAGTTAGCTGGTCATCCCGGTGTTCGAGGCACTCTTGCGTCTATTCGCCAGCGCTTTTGGTGGCCGACTCAGGAGCGTGACACGCGCCGTTTCGTGGCTGCTTGTTCGGACTGCGCGCAGACTAAGTCGGGTAACTCTCCTCCTGCCGGTCGTCTCAGACCGCTCCCCATTCCTTCTCGACCATGGTCTCACATCGCCCTAGACTTCATTACCGGTCTGCCTTTGTCTGCGGGGAAGACTGTGATTCTTACGGTTGTCGATAGGTTCTCTAAGGCGGCACATTTCATTCCCCTCGCTAAACTTCCTTCCGCTAAGGAGACGGCACAAATCATCATCGAGAATGTGTTCAGAATTCATGGCCACCCGTTAGACGCCGTTTCAGACAGAGGTCCGCAATTCACGTCACAGTTTTGGAGGGAGTTCTGTCGTTTGATTGGTGCGTCCGTCAGTCTCTCTTCCGGGTTTCATCCCCAGTCTAACGGTCAAGCAGAGAGGGCCAATCAGACGATTGGTCGCATACTACGCAGCCTTTCTTTCAGAAACCCTGCGTCTTGGGCAGAACAGCTCCCCTGGGCAGAATACGCTCACAACTCGCTTCCTTCGTCTGCTACCGGGTTATCTCCGTTTCAGAGTAGTCTGGGTTACCAGCCTCCTCTGTTCTCATCCCAGCTTGCCGAGTCCAGCGTTCCCTCCGCTCAAGCGTTTGTCCAACGTTGTGAGCGCACCTGGAGGCGGGTGAGGTCTGCACTTTGCCGTTACAGGGCACAGACTGTGAGAGCCGCCAATAAACGCAGGATTAAGAGTCCAAGGTATTGTTGCGGCCAGAGAGTGTGGCTTTCCACTCGCAACCTTCCTCTTACGACAGCTTCTCGTAAGTTGACTCCGCGGTTCATTGGTCCGTTCCGTGTCTCCCAGGTCGTCAATCCTGTCGCTGTGCGACTGCTTCTTCCGCGACATCTTCGTCGCGTCCATCCTGTCTTCCATGTCTCCTGTGTCAAGCCCTTTCTTCGCACCCCGTTCGTCTTCCCTCCCCCTCCCGTCCTTGTCGAGAGCGCACCTATTTACAAGGTACGTAAGATCATGGACATGCGTTCTCGGGGACGGGGTCACCAATACTTAGTGGATTGGGAGGGTTACGGTCCTGAGGAGAGGAGTTGGGTTCCGTCTCGGGACGTGCTGGACCGTTCGCTTATTGATGATTTCCTCCGTTGCCGCCAGGGTTCCTCCTCGAGTGCGCCAGGAGGCGCTCGGTGAGTGGGGGGTACTGTCATGTTTTGTCATTAATTATCATGTCTTGTCCCTGTGCTTCCCCTTCTATTAGTTTCCCTCTGCTGGTCTTATTAGGTTCTTTCCCTCTTTCTATCCCTCTCTCTCCCCCTCCCTCTCTCACTCTCTCGCTCTCTCTTCTCTCTATCGTTCCGTTCCTGCTCCCAGCTGTTCCTATTCCCTAATCAATCATTTAGTCTTCCCACACCTGTTCCCGATCCTTTTCCCTGATTAGAGTCCCTATTTCTCTCCTTGTTTTCCGTACCTGCCCTGTCGGATCCTTGTCTATATTCACCGTGCTGTGTCTATGTTTGGCCCTGTCGTGTCGTGTTTCCCTCAGATGCTGCGTGGTGAGCAGGTGTCTGAGTCTGCTAGGTTCAAGTGCCTTCCCGAGGCAACCTGCAGTTCTTGATCAAGTCTCCAGTCTGTTCTCGTCTTTACGAGTAGTATTATGCCTTTTGTTTTGTTAAGTATCTTACTGGATTAAAAACTCTGTTTTCGCCAAGTCGCTTTTGGGTCCTCATTCACCTGCATAACAGAGGGGGCAGTAATAATAAAGGGAGGGGGCAGTAATAATAAAGGGAGGGGGCAGTAATAATAAAGGGAGGGGCAGTAATAATAAAGGGAGGGGAATGTAATAATAAAGGGAGGGGGCTGTAATAATAAAGGAGGGGGCAGTAATAATAAAGGGAGGGGGCTGTAATAATAAAGGGAGGGGAATGTAATAATAAAGGGAGGGGAATGTAATAATAAAGGGAGGGGGCTGTAATAATAAAGGGAGGGGGCTGTAATAATAAAGGGAGGGAATGTAATAATAAAGGGAGGGCAGTAATAATAAAGGGAGGGGGGCTGTAATAATAAAGGGAGGGGGCAGTAATAATAAAGGGGGCAGTAATAATAAAGGGAGGGAAATGTAATAATAAAGGGAGGGCAGTAATAATAAAGGGAGGGGGGGCTGTAATAATAAAGGGAGGGGGCAGTAATAATAAAGGGAGGGGGCAGTAATAATAAAGGGAGGGAATGTAATAATAAAGGGGCATTTATAATAAAGGGAGGGGGCAGTAATAATAAAGGGAGGGGAATGTAATAATAAAGGGAGGGGGCAGTAATAATAAAGGGAGGGGGCAGTAATAATAAAGGGAGGGGCAGTAATAATAAAGGGAGGGGAATGTAATAATAAAGGGAGGGGGCTGTAATAATAAAGGGAGGGGGCAGTAATAATAAAGGGAGGGGGCTGTAATAATAAAGGGAGGGGGGGCAGTAATAATAAAGGGAGGGGAATGTAATAATAAAGGGAGGGGGCTGTAATAATAAAGGGAGGGGGCTGTAATAATAAAGGGAGGGGAATGTAATAATAAAGGGAGGGCAGTAATAATAAAGGGAGGGGGCTGTAATAATAAAGGGAGGGGCAGTAATAATAAAGGGGGCAGTAATAATAAAGGGAGGGAAATGTAATAATAAAGGGAGGGGGCAGTAATAATAAAAGGGGCATTAATAATAAAGGGAGGGCAGTAATAATAAAGGAGGGGGCAGTAATAATAAAGGGGGGCTGTAATAATAAAGGGAGGGGAATGTAATAATAAAGGGAGGGGGCAGTAATAATAAAGGGAGGGGGCAGTAATAATAAAGGGAGGGGGCAGTAATAATAAAGGAGGGAATGTAATAATAAGGGAGGGGGCTGTAATAATAAAGGGAGAATGTAATAATAAAGGGAGGGCAGTAATAATAAAGGGAGGGGGCTGTAATAATAAAGGGAGGGGGCAGTAATAATAAAGGGGGGCAGTAATAATAAAGGGAGGGAAATGTAATAATAAAGGGAGGGGGCAGTAATAATAAAGGGAGGGGGCTGTAATAATAAAGGGAGGGGGCAGTAATAATAAAGGGAGGGAAATGTAATAATAAAGGGAGGGGGCAGTAATAATAAAGGGAGGGGAATGTAATAATAAAGGGGGCATTTATAATAAAGGGAGGGGGCAGTAATAATAAAGGGAGGGGAATGTAATAATAAAGGGAGGGGGCAGTAATAATAAAGGGAGGGGGCAGTAATAATAAAGGGAGGGGGCAGTAATAATAAAGGGAGGGGCAGTAATAATAAAGGGAGGGAATGTAATAATAAAGGGAGGGGGCTGTAATAATAAAGGGAGGGGCAGTAATAATAAAGGGAGGGGGCTGTAATAATAAAGGGAGGGGAATGTAATAATAAAGGGAGGGGAATGTAATAATAAAGGGAGGGGGCTGTAATAATAAAGGGAGGGAATGTAATAATAAAGGGAGGGGCATGTAATAATAAAGGGAGGGGAATGTAATAATAAAGGGGGGGCAGTAATAATAAAGGGGGGCATTAATAATAAAGGGAGGGGCAGTAATAATAAAGGGAGGGGAATGTAATAATAAAGGGAGGGGGCTGTAATAATAAAGGGAGGGGGCAGTAATAATAAAGGGAGGGGGCAGTAATAATAAAGGGAGGGGGCAGTAATAATAAAGGGAGGGGAATGTAATAATAAAGGGAGGGGGCTGTAATAATAAAGGGAGGGGAATGTAATAATAAAGGGAGGGGGCTGTAATAATAAAGGGAGGGGGCAGTAATAATAAAGGGAGGGGCAGTAATAATAAAGGGAGGGGAATGTAATAATAAAGGGAGGGGGCTGTAATAATAAAGGGAGGGGGCAGTAATAATAAAGGGAGGGAGGGGGCAGTAATAATAAAGGGAGGGGCAGTAATAATAAAGGGAGGGCAGTAATAATAAAGGGAGGGGGCAGTAATAATAAAGGGAGGGAGGGGGCAGTAATAATAAAGGGAGGGGGCTGTAATAATAAAGGGAGGGATGTAATAATAAAGGGAGGGGAGGGGGCAGTAATAATAAAGGGAGGGGCCCTGTAATAATAAAGGGAGGGGGCAGTAATAATAAAGGGATGGGAGGGGGCAGTAATAATAAAGGGAGGGGGCAGTAATAATAAAGGGAGGGGCAGTAATAATAAAGGGAGGGAATGTAATAATAAAGGGAGGGGGCTGTAATAATAAAGGGAGGGGGCAGTAATAATAAAGGGAGGGGAGGGGCAGTAATAATAAAGGGAGGGGCAGTAATAATAAAGGGAGGGCAGTAATAATAAAGGGAGGGGCTGTAATAAAAAAGGGAGGGAATGTAATAATAAAGGGAGGGGGTTGTAATAATAAAGGGAGGGGCAGTAATAATAAAGGGAGGGGAGGGGCAGTAATAATAAAGGGAGGGGCAGTAATAATAAAGGGAGGGGGCAGTAATAATAAAGGGAGGGCAGTAATAATAAAGGGAGGGGCTGTAATAATAAAGGGAGGGGCTGTAATAATAAAGGGAGGGGGCTGTAATAATAAAGGGAGGGGGCTGTAATAATAAAGGGAGGGCAGTAATAATAAAGGGAGGGGAATGTAATAATAAAGGGAGGGGAGGGGGCAGTAATAATAAAGGGAGGGGCCCTGTAATAATAAAGGGAGGGGGCAGTAATAATAAAGGGATGGGAGGGGGCAGTAATAATAAAGGGAGGGGGCAGTAATAATAAAGGGAGGGAGGGGGCAGTAATAATAAAGGGAGGGGAGGGGGCAGTAATAATAAAGGGAGGGGCCCTGTAATAATAAAGGGAGGGGGCAGTAATAATAAAGGGAGGGGAGGGGGCAGTAATAACAAAGGGAGGGGAGGGGGCAGTAATAATAAAGGGAGGGAGGGGGCAGTAATAATAAAGGGAGGGGCCCAGTAATAATAAAGGGAGGGGGCAGTAATAATAAAGGGAGAGCAGTAATAATAAAGGGAGGGGGAGGGCAGTAATAATAAAGGGAGGGGGCTGTAATAATAAAGGGAGGGCAATAATAATAAAGGGAGGGGGCTGTAATAATAAAGGGAGGGGCAGTAATAATAAAGGGAGGGCAGTACTAATAAAGGGAGGGGAGGGGCTGTAATAATAAAGGGAGGGGAGGGGCTGTAATAATAAAGGGAGGGAGGGGCTGTAATAATAAAGGGAGGGGGCTGTAATAATAAAGGGAGGGGGCTGTAATAATAAAGGGAGGGGGCAGTAATAATAAAGGGAGGGGAGGGGGCTGTAATAATAAAGGGAGGGCAGTAATAATAAAGGGAGGGCAGTAATAATAACGGGGGGGGCTGTAATAATAAAGGGAGGGCAGTAATAATAACGGGAGGGCAGTAATAATAACGGGAGGGCAGTAATAATAACGGGAGGGGGCTGTAATAATAAAGGGAGGGGTGGGCAGTAATAATAAAGGGAGGGGAGGGGGCAGTAATAATAAAGGGAGGGGGCTGTAATAATAAAGGGAGGGGGCTGTAATAATAAAGGGATGGGGGCTGTAATAATAAAGGGAGGGGGCTGTAATAATAAAGGGAGGGGGGCTGTAATAATAAAGGGAGGGGTGGGCAGTAATAATAAAGGGAGAGCAGTAATAATAAAGGGAGGGAGGGGCAGTAATAATAAAGGGAGGGCAGTAATAATAAAGGGGGAATGTAATAATAAAGGGAGGGGGCTGTAATAATAAAGGGAGGGGCAGTAGTAATAAAAGGGAGGGAGGGGACAGTAATAATAAAGGGAGGGGGCAGTAATAATAAAGGGAGGGCAGTAATAATAAAGGGAGGGGCAGTAATAATAAAGGGAGGGAGGGGGCAGTAATAATAAAGGGAGGGGCTGTAATAATAAAGGGGGCTGTAATAATAAAGGGAGGGAATGTAATAATAAAGGGAGGGGAGGGGGCAGTAATAATAAAGGGAGGGCCCTGTAATAATAAAGGGAGGGGGCAGTAATAATAAAGGGATGGGAGGGCAGTAATAATAAAGGGAGGGGGCAGTAATAATAAAGGGAGGGCAGTAATAATAAAGGGGGGAATGTAATAATAAAGGGAGGGGGCTGTAATAATAAAGGGAGGGGCAGTAATAATAAAGGGGGGGAGGGGCAGTAATAATAAAGGGAGGGGCAGTAATAATAAAGGGAGGGCAGTAATAATAAAGGGAGGGGGCTGTAATAAAAAGGGGGGAATGTAATAATAAAGGGAGGGGTTGTAATAATAAAGGGAGGGGGCAGTAATAATAAAGGGAGGGAGGGGCAGTAATAATAAAGGGAGGGGGCAGTAATAATAAAGGGAGGGGGCAGTAATAATAAAGGGAGGGCAGTAATAATAAAGGGAGGGGGCTGTAATAATAAAGGGAGGGGCTGTAATCATAAAGGGAGGGGGCTGTAATAATAAAGGGAGGGGGGCTGTAATAATAAAGGGAGGGCAGTAATAATAAAGGGAGGGAATGTAATAATAAAGGGAGGGAGGGGGCAGTAATAATAAAGGGAGGGGCCCTGTAATAATAAAGGGAGGGGGCAGTAATAATAAAGGGATGGGAGGGGGCAGTAATAATAAAGGGAGGGGGCAGTAATAATAAAGGGAGGGGAGGGCAGTAATAATAAAGGGAGGGGAGGGGGCAGTAATAATAAAGGGAGGGGCCCTGTAATAATAAAGGGAGGGGCAGTAATAATAAAGGGAGGGAGGGGCAGTAATAACAAAGGGAGGGGGGGGGCAGTAATAATAAAGGGAGGGAGGGGGCAGTAATAATAAAGGGAGGGGCCCAGTAATAATAAAGGGAGGGGGCAGTAATAATAAAGGGAGAGCAGTAATAATAAAGGGAGGGAGGGGGCAGTAATAATAAAGGGAGGGGGCTGTAATAATAAAGGGAGGGCAATAATAATAAAGGGAGGGGGCTGTAATAATAAAGGGAGGGGCATTAATAATAAAGGGAGGGCAGTACTAATAAAGGGAGGGGAGGGGCTGTAATAATAAAGGGAGGGGAGGGGCTGTAATAATAAAGGGAGGGAGGGGCTGTAATAATAAAGGGAGGGGGCTGTAATAATAAAGGGAGGGGGCTGTAATAATAAAGGGAGGGGGCAGTAATAATAAAGGGAGGGAGGGGCTGTAATAATAAAGGGAGGGCAGTAATAATAAAGGGAGGGCAGTAATAATAACGGGAGGGGGCTGTAATAATAAAGGGAGGGCAGTAATAATAACGGGAGGGCAGTAATAATAACGGGAGGGCAGTAATAATAACGGGGGGGGCTGTAATAATAAAGGGAGGGGTGGGCAGTAATAATAAAGGGAGGGGAGGGGGCAGTAATAATAAAGGGAGGGGAATGTAATAATAAAGGGAGGGCTGTAATAATAAAGGGATGGGGGGCTGTAATAATAAAGGGAGGGGGCTGTAATAATAAAGGGGGGGCTGTAATAATAAAGGGAGGGTGGGCAGTAATAATAATAAAGGGAGGGGAGGGGGCAGTAATAATAAAGGGAGGGGAGGGAGGGCAGTAATAATAAAGGGAGGGGCTGTAATAAAAAGGAGGGGAATGTAATAATAAAGGGAGGGGGTTGTAATAATAAAGGGAGGGGGCTGTAATAATAAAGGGAGGGGGCTGTAATGATAATAATAAAGGGAGGGGGCTGTAATAATAAAGGGGAGGGGCTGTAATAATAAAGGGAGGGGTCTGTAATAATAAAGGGAGGGGGCTGTAATAATAAAGGAGGGGGCTGTAATAATAAAGGGAGGGGCTGTAATAATAAAGGGAGGGGGGCTGTAATAATAAAGGGAGGGCAGTAATTATAATAATAAAGGGAGGGTAATAATAAAGGGGAATGTAATAATAAAGGGAGGGGGCTGTAATAATAAAGGGAGGGGGCTGTAATAATAAAGGGAGGGAGGAGGGCTGTAATAATAAAGGGAGGGGGACTGTAATAATAAAGGGAGGGGGCTGTAATAATAAAGGGAGGGGGTAATAATAAAGGGAGGGCAGTAATAATAAAGGGAGGGGAGGGGGCTGTAATAATAAAGGGAGGGGAGGGGGCTGTAATAATAAAGGGAGGGGGGGCTGTAATAATAAAGGGAGGGGGCTGTAATAATAAAGGGAGGGGGCTGTAATAATAAAATAATAAAGGGGGGGAGGGGGCTGTAATAATAAAGGGAGGGCAGTAATAATAAAGGGAGGGCTGTAATAATAAAGGGAGGGGCTGTAATAATAAAGGGAGGGGGCTGTAATAATAAAGGGAGGGGCAGTAATAATAAAGGGAGGGAGGGGGCTGTAATAATAAAGGGAGGGCAGTAATAATAAAGGGAGGGCAGTAATAATAACGGGAGGGGGCTGTAATAATAAAGGGAGGGTAATAATAACGGGAGGGCAGTAATAATAAAACGGGAGGGGCAGTAATAATAAAGGGAGGGGGGCTGTAATAATAAAGGGATCGGAGGGGCTGTAATAATAAAGGGAGGGGGGCAGTAATAATAAAGGGAGGAGGGCAGTAATAATAAAGGGAGGGGGCTGTAATAATAAAGGGGGGGGGCTGTAATAATAAAGGGAGGGGTAATAATAAAGGGAGGGGGGGGCTGTAATAATAAAGGGAGGGGGGCTGTAATAATAAAGGGGGGGCTGTAATAATAAAGGGAGGGGTCTGTAATAATAAAGGGAGGGGGCTGTAATAATAAAGGGAGGAGGCTGTAATAATAAAGGGAGGGGGGCTGTAATAATAAAGGGAGGGGGGCTGTAATAATAAAGGGAGGGCAGTAATAATAAAGGGGAGGGCAGTAATAATAAAGGGGAATAATAACGGGAGGGGTAATAATAAAGGGAGGGGGCTGTAATAATAAAGGGGGGAGGGGGCAGTAATAATAAAGGGAGGGGGGCAGTAATAATAAAGGGAGGGCTGTAATAATAACGGGAGGGGGGCTGTAATAATAAAGGGAGGGGGCAGTAATAATAAAGGGAGGGCAGTAATAATAAAGGGGCAGTAATAATAAAGGGAGGGGGCTGTAATAATAAAGGGAGGGGGCAGTAATAATAAAGGGAGGGCAGTACTAATAAAGGGAGGGAGGGCTGTAATAATAAAGGGAGGGGGGGGCTGTAATAATAAAGTGAGGGGGGGCTGTAATAAAAAGGGAGGGCAGTAATAATAAAGGGAGGGGGCTGTAATAATAAAGGGGGGGGGCTGTAATAATAAAGGGAGGGGGGCTGTAATAATAAAGGGAGGGGGCTGTAATAATAAAGGGAGGAGGGTAATAATAAAGGGAGGGGGGGCTGTAATAATAAAGGGAGGGGGGCTGTAATAATAAAGGGAGGGGGGGCTGTAATAATAAAGGGAGGGCAGTAATAATAAGGGAGGGCAGTAATAATAAAGGGAGGGGGCTGTAATAATAAAGGGAGGAGGGGGCAGTAATAATAAAGGGAGGGGGGCAGTAATAATAAAGGGAGGGCTGTAATAATAAAGGAGGGGGCTGTAATAATAAAGGGAGGGGCAGTAATAATAAAGGGAGGGCAGTAATAATAAAGGGAGGGCAGTAATAATAAAGGGAGGGCAGTAATAATAACGGGAGGGAGTAATAATAACGGGAGGGGGCTGTAATAATAAAGGGAGGGGGGAGGGAGGGCAGTAATAATAACGGGAGGGAGTAATAATAACGGGAGGGGGGCTGTAATAATAAAGGGAGGGAGGGGGCTGTAATAATAACGGGAGGGGTAATAATAACGGGGGGGCTGTAATAATAAAGGGGGGGGAGGGGGCTGTAATAATAACGGGAGGGCAGTAATAATAAGGGAGGGCAGTAATAATAACGGGAGGGGGCTGTAATAATAAAGGGAGGGAGGGGGCTGTAATAATAAAGGAGGGCAGTAATAATAAAGGGAGGGGGCTGTAATAATAAAGGCTGGGCAGTAATAATAAAGGGAGGGCAGTAATAATAACGGGAGGGCAGTAATAATAATGGGAGGGGGCTGTAATAATAACGGGAGGGGCTGTAATAATAAGGGAGGGGGCTGTAATAATAAAGGGAGGGGGCTGTAATAATAACGGGAGGGGGCTGTAATAATAAAGGGAGGGGGCTGTAATAATAACGGGAGGGGGCTGTAATAATAAAGGGAGAGCAGTAATAATAAAGGAAGGGCAGTAATAATAACGGGAGGGCAGTAATAATAACGGGAGGGCAGTAATAATAACGGGAGGGGGCTGTAATAATAAAGGGAGGGGAGGGGCTGTAATAATAAAGGGAGGGGAGGGGGCTGTAATAATAAAGGGAGGAGGGGGCAGTAATAATAAAGGGGGTATGGGGCAGTAATAATAAAGGGAGGGCTGTAATAATAAAGGGAGGGGGCTGTAATAATAAAGGGAGGGGGGCTGTAATAATAAAGGGAGTGGGCAGTAATAATAAAGGGAGGGCTGTAATAATAAAGGGAGGGGGCTGTAATAATAAAGGGAGGGGGCAGTAATAATAAAGGGAGGGGCTGTAATAATAAAGGGAGGGAAGGGGGCTGTAATAATAAAGGGAGGGGAGGGGGCTGTAATAATAAAGGGAGGGGCTGTAATAATAAAGGGAGGGGCTGTAATAATAAAGGGAGGGTGGGGGCTGTAATAATAAAGGGAGGGGCTGTAATAATAAAGGGAGGGGAGGGGCTGTAATAATAAAGGGAGGGGGGCTGTAATAATAAAGGGAGGGAGGGGGCTGTAATAATAAAGGGAAGTAATAATAAAGGGAGGGGGGGGCTGTAATAATAACGGGAGGGCAGTAATAATAACGGGAGGGGGGCTGTAATAATAAAGGGAGGGAGGGGGCTGTAATAATAACGGGAGGGCAGTAATAATAAAGGGAGGGGGCTGTAATAATAAAGGGAGGCAGTAATAATAAAGGAGGGCAGTAATAATAACGGGAGGGCAGTAATAATAATGGGAGGGGGCTGTAATAATAAGGGAGGGGGGGCTGTAATAATAAAGGGAGGGGCAGTAATAATAAAGGGAGGGAATGTAATAATAAAGGGAGGGGGCTGTAATAATAAAGGGAGGGGGCTGTAATAATAAAGGGAGGAGAGGGGGCTGTAATAATAAAGGGAGGGGAGGGGGCTGTAATAATAAAGGGAGGGAGGGGGGCTGTAATAATAAAGGGAGGGCAGTAATAATAAAGGGAGGGAAGGGGCTGTAATAATAAAGGGAGGGGGCTGTAATAATAAAGGGAGGGGAGGGGGCTGTAATAATAAAGGGAGGGGAGGGGGCTGTAATAATAAAGGGGGGGGGCTGTAATAATAAAGGGAGGGCAGTAATAATAAAGGGAGGGAGGGCTGTAATAATAAAGGGAGTGCAGTAATAATAAAGGAGGGGGAGGGGGCTGTAATAATAAAGGGAGGGCAGTAATAATAAAGGGAGGGGAGGGGCTGTAATAATAAAGGGAGGGGGCTGTAATAATAAAGGGAGGGGGCTGTAATAATAAAGGGAGGGAGGGGGCTGTAATAATAAAGGGAGGGGGGGCTGTAATAATAAAGGGAGGAGGGGGCTGTGATAATAAAGGGAGGGAGGGGGCTGTAATAATAAAGGGAGGGGAGTAATAATAAAGGGAGGGAGGGGGCTGTAATAATAAAGGGAGGGCAGTAATAATAAAGGAGGGGGCTGTAATAATAAAGGGAGGGGGCTGTAATAATAAAGGGAGGGGGCTGTAATAATAAAGGGGGGGAGGGGGCTGTAATAATAAAGGGAGGGGAATGTAATAATAAAGGGAGGGGGCTGTAATAATAAAGGGAGGGGGTGTAATAATAAAGGAAGGAAATTTAAAAATAATGGGAGGGGCTGTAATAATAAAGGGAGGGGGCTGTAATAATAAAGGGAGGGGGCTGTAATAATAAAGGGAGGGCAGTAATAATAAAGGGAGGGGGCTGTAATAATAAAGGGAGGAGGGGGCTGTAATAATGAAGGGAGGGGGCTGTAATAATAAAGGGAGGGGGCTGTAATAATAAAGGGAGGGAATGTAATAATTAAGGGAGGGCAGTAATAATAAAGGGAGGGGAAGGGGCTGTAATAATAAAGGGGGGGGCTGTAATAATAAAGGGAGGGGGGGGGCTGTAATAATAAAGGGAGGGGGGGGGGCTGTAATAATAAAGGGAGGGGGCTGTAATAATAAAGGGAGGGCAGTAATAATAAAGGGAGGGGAAGGGGCTGTAATAATAAAAGGGCAGTAATAATAAAGGGAGGAGGGGGCTGTAATAATAAAGGGAGGGCAGTAATAATAAAGGGAGGGAGGGGCTGTAATAATAAAGGGAGGGGGCTGTAATAATAAAGGGAGGGGGGGCTGTAATAATAAAGGGAGGGGAGGGGGGGTAATAATAAAGGGAGGGGGGCTGTAATAATAAAGGGAGGGGAGGGGCTGTGATAATAAAGGGAGGGAGGGGGCTGTAATAATAAAGGGAGTAATAATAAAGGGAGGGGAGGGGGCTGTAATAATAAAGGGAGGGCAGTAATAATAAAGGGAGGGGGCTGTAATAATAAAGGGAGGGGCTGTAATAATAAAGGGAGGCTGTAATAATAAAGGGAGGGAGGGGCTGTAATAATAAAGGGAGGGAATGTAATAATAAAGGGAGGGGGCTGTAATAATAAAGGGAGGGGGCTGTAATAATAAAGGGAGGGGGCTGTAATAATAAGGAGGGGGCTGTAATAATAAAGGGAGGGGGCTGTAATAATAAAGGGAGTGGGCTGTAATAATAAAGGGAGGGGGGCTGTAATAATAAAGGGAGGAGGGGCTGTAATAATAAATGGGAGGGGGCTGTAATAATAAAGGGAGGGGAGGGGAGGGGGCTGTAATAATAAAGGGAGGGGCAGTAATAATAAAGGGAGGGGGCTGTAATAATAAAAGGGGGCTGTAATAATAAAGGGAGGGGGGTAATAATAAAGGGAGGGGGCTGTAATAATAAGGGAGGGGGCTGTAATAATAATGGGGGGGGCTGTAATAATAAAGGGAGGGGGCTGTAATAATAAAGGGAGGGGGCTGTAATAATAAAGGGAGGGGCTGTAATAATAAAGGGGGGCTGTAATAATAAAGGGAGGGGGCTGTAATAATAATGGGAGGGGGCTGTAATAATAAAGGGAGGGGGCTGTAATAATAAAGGGGGGGGAGGGGCTGTAATAATAAAGGGAGGGGGGCTGTAATAATAAAGGGGGGGCTGTAATAATAATGGGAGGGGGAGGGAGGGGGCTGTAATAATAAAGGGAGGGGGCTGTAATAATAAAGGGAGGGGGCTGTAATAATAAAGGGAGGGGCTGTAATAATAAAGGGAGGGGGGCTGTAATAATAGGGGGGCTGTAATAATAAAGGGAGGGGGCTGTAATAATAAAGGGGGGGGCTGTAATAATAAAGGGGGGGCTGTAATAATAAAGGGAGGGGGCTGTAATAATAAAGGGGGGGAGGGGGGGCTGTAATAATAAAGGGAGGGGGCTGTAATAATAAAGGGAGGGGGCTGTAATAATAAAGGGAGGGGGCTGTAATAATAAAAGGGGGCTGTAATAATAAGGGAGGGGGGCTGTAATAATAAAGGGGGGGGCTGTAATAATAAAGGGAGGGGGGCTGTAATAATAAAGGGGGGGGCTGTAATAATAAAGGGAGGGGGGGCTGTAATAATAATAAAGGGAGGGGGGCTGTAATAATAAAGGGAGGGGAATGTAATAATAAAGGAGGCTGTAATAATAAAGGGAGGGGGGCTGTAATAATAAAGGGAGGGGGCTGTAATAATAAAGGGGGCTGTAATAATAAAGGGAGGGGGCTGTAATAATAAAGGGAGGGGGCTGTAATAATAAAGGGAGGGGGCTGTAATAATAAAGGGAGGGGGCTGTAATAATAAAGGGAGGGGGCTGTAATAATAAAGGGAGGGGGCTGTAATAATAAAGGGAGGGGGCTGTAATAATAAAGGGAGGGGGCTGTAATAATAAAGGGAGGGGGCTGTAATAATAAAGGGAGGGGGCTGTAATAATAAAGGGAGGGGGCTGTAATAATAAAGGGAGGGGGGGCTGTAATAATAAAGGGAGGGGGGCTGTAATAATAAAGGGAGGGGGCTGTAATAATAAAGGGAGGGGCTGTAATAATAAAAGGGGGGGCTGTAATAATAAAGGGAGGGGGGCTGTAATAATAAAGGGAGGGGGCTGTAATAATAAAGGGAGGGGGCTGTAATAATAAAGGGAGGGGGCTGTAATAATAAAGGGAGGGGGCTGTAATAATAAAGGGGGCTGTAATAATAAAGGGAGGGGGCTGTAATAATAAAGGGAGGGGGCTGTAATAATAAAGGAGGGGGCTGTAATAATAAAGGGAGTAATAATAAGGGGGGCTGTAATAATAAAGGGAGGGGGCTGTAATAATAAAGGGAGGGGGGGCTGTAATAATAAAGGGAGGGGGGGCTGTAATAATAAAGGGAGGGGGGCTGTAATAATAAAGGGAGGGGGCTGTAATAATAAAGGGAGGGGGCTGTAATAATAAAGGGAGGGGGCTGTAATAATAAAGGGGAAGGGGGCTGTAATAATAAAGGGAGGGGGGCTGTAATAATAAAGGGAGGGGGGCTGTAATAATAAAGGGAGGGGGCTGTAATAATAAAGGGAGGGGGCTGTAATAATAAAGGGAGGGGGCTGTAATAATAAAGGGAGGGGGCTGTAATAATAAAGGGAGGGGGCTGTAATAATAAAGGGAGGGGGGCTGTAATAATAAAGGGAGGGGGGCTGTAATAATAATGGGAGGGGGCTGTAATAATAAAGGGGGGAATGTAATAATAAAGGGAGGGGGCTGTAATAATAAAGGGAAGGGGGGGCTGTAATAATAAAGGGAGGGGGCTGTAATAATAAAGGGAGGGGTGCTGTAATAATAAAGGGAGGGGGGTTTATAATAAAGGGAGGGGGCTGTAATAATAAAGGGAGGGGGCTGTAATAATAAAGGGAAGGGGGCTGTAATAATAAAGGGAGGGGGCTGTAATAATAAAGGGAGGGGGCTGTAATAATAAAGGGAGGGGGCTGTAATAATAAAGGGAGGGGGCTGTAATAATAAAGGGAAGGGGGCTGTAATAATAAAGGGAGGGGGCTGTAATAATAAAGGGAGGGGGCTGTAATAATAAAGGGAAGGGGGGGCTGTAATAATAAAGGGAGGGGGCTGTAATAATAAAGGGGGGGGGCTGTAATAATAAAGGGAGGGGGCTGTAATAATAAAGGGAAGGGGGGGCTGTAATAATAAAGGGAGGGGGCTGTAATAATAAAGGGAAGGGGCTGTAATAATAAAGGGAGGGGGCTGTAATAATAAAGGGAAGGGGGCTGTAATAATAAAGGGAGGGGGCTGTAATAATAAAGGGAGGGGCTGTAATAATAAAGGGAGGGGGCTGTAATAATAAAGGGAGGGGGCTGTAATAATAAAGGGAGGGGGCTGTAATAATAAAGGGAGGGGGCTGTAATAATAAAGGGAGGGGGCTGTAATAATAAAGGAAGGGGGCTGTAATAATAAAGGGAGGGGGCTGTAATAATAAAGGGAGGGGGCTGTAATAATAAAGGGAGGGGGCTGTAATAATAAAGGGAAGGGGGGCTGTAATAATAAAGGGAGGGGGGGCTGTAATAATGAAGAACAAGAGCACCTCCTCCCAGCTGCCCACTGCATTGAGGCTAGGTAACACGGTCACCACCGATAAATCTATGATTATCGAAAACTTCAATAAGCATTTCTCAACAGCTGGCCATGCCTTCCGCCTGGCTACTCCTACCTCGGCCAACAGCTCCGCCCCCCCGCAGCTCCACGCCCAAGCCTCTCCAGGTTCTCCTTTACCCAAATCCAGAAAGCAGATGTTCTGAAAGAGCTGCAAAACCTGGACCCGTATAAATCAGCTGGGCTTGACAATCTGGACCCTCTATTTCTGAAACTATCCCCCGCCATTGTCGCAACCCCTATTACCAGCCTGTTCAACCTCTCTTTCATATCGTCTGAGATCCCTAAGGATTGGAAAGCTGCCGCAGTCATCCCCCTCTTCAAAGGGGGAGACACCCTGGACCCAAACTGTTACAGACCTATATCCATTCTGCCCTGCCTATCTAAGGTCTTCGAAAGCCAAGTCAACAAACAGGTCACTGACCATCTCGAATCCCACCTTACCTTCTCCGCTGTGCAATCTGGTTTCCGAGCCGGTCAGGGGTGCACCTCAGCCACACTCAAGGTACTAAACGATATCATAACCGCCATCGATAAAAGACAGTACTGTGCAGCCGTCTTCATCGACCTTGCCAAGGCTTTCGATTCTGTCAATCACCATATTCTTATCGGCAGACTCAGTAGCCTCGGTTTTTCGGGTGACTGCCTTGCCTGGTTCACCAATTACTTTGCAGACAGAGTTCAGTGTGTCAAATCGGAGGGCATGCTGTCCGGTCCTCTGGCAGTCTCTATGGGGTGCCACAGGGTTCAATTCTCGGGCCAACTCTTTTCTCTGTATATATCAATGATGTTGCTCTTGCTGCAGGCGATTCCCTGATCCAGCTCTACGCAGATGACACCATTCTATATACTTTCGGCCCGTCATTGAACACTGTGCTATCTAACCTCCAAACGAGCTTCAATGCCATACAACACTCCTTCCGTGGCCTCCAACTGCTCTTAAACGCTAGTAAAACCAAATGCATGCTTTTCAACCGATCGCTGCCTGCACCCGCATGCCCGACTAGCATCACCACCCTGGATGGTTCCGACCTTGAATATGTGGACATCTATAAGTACCTAGGTGTCTGGCTAGACTACAAACTCTCCTTCCAGACTCATATCAAACATCTCCAATCGAAAATCAAATCAAGAGTCGGCTTTCTATTCCGCAACAAAGCCTCCTTCACTCACGCTGCCAAGCTTACCCTAGTAAAACTGACTATACTACTGATCCTCGACTTCGGCGATGTCATCTACAAAATTGCTTCCAACACTCTACTCAGCAAACTGGATGCAGTTTATCACAGTGCCATCCGTTTTGTCACTAAAGCACCTTATACCACCCACCATTGCGACTTGTATCAGTTCACTGGTCACGATGGCAACACCCATCCGTAACACGCGCTCCAGCAGGTGTATCTCACTGATCATCCCTAAAGCCAACACCTCATTCGGCCGCCTTTCGTTCCAGTACTCTGCTGCCTGTGACTGGAACGAATTGAAAAATAATCGCTGAAGTTGGAGACTTTTATCTCCCTCACCAACTTCAAACATCTGCTATCTGAGCAGCTAACCGATCGCTGCAGCTGTACATAGTCTATTGGTAAATAGCCCACCCATTTTCACCTACCTCATCCCTACAGTTTTTATTTATTTACTTTTCTGCTCTTTTGCACACCAATATCTCTACCTGTACATGATCATCTGATCATTTATCACTCCAGTGGTAATCTGCAAAATTGTAATTATTCGCCTACCTCCTCATGCCTTTTACACACATTGTATATAGACTCCGCTTTTTTTCTACTGTGTTATTGACTTGTTAATTGTTTACTCCATGTGTAACTCTGTGTTGTCTGTTCACACTGCTATGCTTTATCTTGGCCAGGTCGCAGTTGCAAATGAGAACTTGTTCTCAACTAGCCTACCTGGTTAAATAAAGTTATTTTTTTAAAGTCTAGTTGCAAAAGGCTTTTTAACAACTTCTACCCCCAAGCCATAAGAACATTAATGCAATAAGAAACCTTAGGTCCTGGCTTAAAGCCAGTAGCAACCACAACAGAATGTCCGGTCAGAACGAGGATGAAACTGAAGTCCAGGGATTCTAGGCCGCTGATAAACTGAACGAGATGTGGAGATTAGTAATTGGATGACGTTGACCAATAAGACTAACAAAAGTGGGGGTCCTCTGAATGGGAGACTGGAACTAACCAAGGCTATAATCAGCTGACTAAAGCTGGCCCGTTTTTACAGTGGGCATTAAAACTGAAAGCATATTTGCCTACTTTGGTGGAGACCTGAGGAACCTGAAGAGTAAAGTAACCCTGTGAAGGGGTTTGGTAACTGATGTTTTTATACTTCAACAATGAAGTTAGGTAAGTCAGAAGCTTATGTAGTAGAGCTTTGTAAACAAGAAGGGAAGAGTGAGGTGATCCCCGGGACTAATGCCAACCTTTTGAAAGAGGATGCGTATGAAAACTGACACCTGTGATTAAACAAAAGGTGTTATGGTAGACGGCATCCAAATATGTAGGAGCAGTGACTGCTGCATTCTGGTAAATGATGTCACCATACTCAAGAACTGGCAGGAAAGTTGACTGTACAAACGGCTTCCTGCTGTTTGGGAGAGGCAAGATCTATTTCTAAAAAAAGAAGCCCACTTTAAGCTTTTAGCTCATCGGTATGTTTTCTAAATGTTAAATCCTTGTCAATCCAAAACAGCAGCTATTTATAAGTGTGAACCCGAACGTTGGGAGAACCATTCAATGAATAAATATCTTATGTTTGTTGTTGTTGAGACCAGACCACATACATTTAATCTTGCTGAGTACAAGTTTTAAACCCAGCAGGATATTTTGTAAAATAACAAGGAATCTCTAACAACGCCTGGTCTACAGCTGGGGTAATGGTACAGTAATAATAATAATAATGTAATTATAATAATAATGTTATTTATTAATACGTGACAGTATCGTCTGCATACAGATGAATATTTAAAATTTCAACAGATAGACCTGAATATAAAGGCAACGTGTTGGTCCTCTGTTTCATCAGCTGAAAGAAAATATGGATAACTGATGAAGCCCTAAGGGTGGAAACGTTATAAATAAATATCAGCTGGGAGCAGCAGTGTGCAGTGTTTTCCTTACTGTTTTCCCTGAAATAAAAGATCCTAGAAAAACATGTATTTCTCTCAAATTTTGTGCACAAATTTGTTGTCCCTGTTAGTGAGCATTTCTCTTTAACCAAGATAATCCATCCACCTGACAGGTGTGACATATCAATAAGATGATTAAACAGCATGATCATTACACAGGTGAACCTTGTACTGGGGACAATAAAAGGGCACTCTAAAATGTGCAGTATTGTCACACAACACAATGCCACAGATGTCTCAAGTTTTGAGGGAGCGTACAATTGGCATGCTGACTACAGGAATTTCTTGCAGAGCTGTTGCCATGGAATTTAATGTTTATTTATCTACCATAAGCCGCCTCCAACGTTGTTTTAGAGAATTTGGCAGTTACATCCAACCGGCCTCACAAACCGCGGACCATCTGTAATCACGCCAGCCCAGGACCTCCACATCCGATGTCTTCACCAGTGGGATCGTCTGAGTCCAGCCACCTGCATAGCTATTGGAACTATGGGTTTGCACAACCAAAGAATTTCAGCACAAACTGTTAGAAACCATTTCAGGGAAGCCCATTCCAGCATGCTCATCGTCCTGACCTGATAGCCAATGGCACGCTGGAGAAGTGTGCTCTTCACAAATGAATCCCGGTTTCAACTGAACCGACAGATGGTGTTGTGTGGGTGAGCGTTTTGATGATGTCAACATTGTGAACAGAGTGCCCCATGGTGGCTGTGGGGTTATGGTAAGGACAGACAAAATCTACGGACAATGAACACGATTGCATTTTATTGATGGCAATTTGTATGAACAGAGATACCATGGGGAGATCCTGAGGCCCATTGTAGTACCATTCATCCCCTGCCATCACCTCATGTTTCAGCATGATAAAGTTGTAAGGATCTATACAGTATTCCTGGAAGCTGAAAATGTCCTAGTTCTTCCATGGCCTGCATACTCACCAGACATGTCACCCATTGAGCACGTTCGGGATGCTCTGGATCGATTGGTACGACAGCGTGTTCCAGGTCTGGCCAATATCCAGCAACTTTGCACAGCCATTGAAGAGTGGGACATTCCACAGGCCACAATCAACAGCCTATTTGTGTTCAGTATAGTAAAGACCATTACAGACCCCTGAGGTACACCTTTCATAATATCCAGGAAACTAGATTTAACACCATCAGAAATCTCACATTGTAACCTGTTTGATCGATAACTCTCAAACCACTTGTTCCAGGCGTATTTCACTTGAAATTTGAATAAGAATTTGATGGTCAACAGTGTCGAAAGCCTTAGAAAGGTCAATCAAAAATAATCACAATTACTTTTTATGATCTATAAGCAATTTAACACACCATTTAGAAGATGAGTAGCCGCTGAAATGGTGTTGTGTCCTGGTCTAATGTAATGGTGTTGTGTCCTGGTCTAATGTAATGGTGTTGTGTCCTGGTCTAATGTAATGGTGTTGTGTCCTGGTCTAATGTAATGGTGTTGTGTCCTGGTCTAATGTAATGGTGTTGTGTCCTGGTCTCATGTAATGGTGTTGTGTCCTGGTCTAATGTAATGGTCTAATGTAATGGTGTTGTGTCCTGGTCTAATGTAATGGTCTAATGTAATGGTGTTGTGTCCTGGTCTAATGTAATGGTGTTGTGTCCTGGTCTAATGTAATGGTGTTGTGTCCTGGTCTAATGTAGCGGTGTTGTGTCCTGGTCTAATGTAACAGTGTTGTGTCCTGGTCTAATGTAGCGGTGTTGTGTCCTGGTCTAATGTAACGGTGTTGTGTCCTGGTCTAATGTAATGGTGTTGTGTCCTGGTCTAATGTAATGGTCTAATGTAATGGTGTTGTGTCCTGGTCTAATGTAGCGGTGTTGTGTCCTGGTCTAATGTAATGGTGTTGTGTCCTGGTCTAATGTAATGGTGTTGTGTCCTGGTCTCATGTAATGGTGTTGTGTCCTGGTCTAATGTAATGGTCTAATGTAATGGTGTTGTGTCCTGGTCTAATGTAACAGTGTTGTGTCCTGGTCTAATGTAGCGGTGTTGTGTCCTGGTCTAATGTAACGGTGTTGTGTCCTGGTCTAATGTAATGGTGTTGTGTCCTGGTCTAATGTAATGGTCTAATGTAATGGTGTTGTGTCCTGGTCTAATGGTGTTGTGTCCTGGTCTAATGTAATGGTGTTGTGTCCTGGTCTAATGTAGCGGTGTTGTGTCCTGGTCTAATGTAGCGGTGTTGTGTCCTGGTCTAATGTAATGGTGTTGTGTCCTGGTCTAATGTAGCGGTGTTGTGTCCTGGTCTAATGTAACGGTGTTGTGTCCTGGTCTAATGTAATGGTGTTGTGTCCTGGTCTAATGTAATGGTGTTGTGTCCTGGTCTAATGTAATGGTGTTGTGTCCTGGTCTAATGTAATGGTGTTGTGTCCTGGTCTAATGTAGCGGTGTTGTGTCCTGGTCTAATGTAACGGTGTTGTGTCCTGGTCTAATGTAATGGTGTTGTGTCCTGGTCTAATGTAATGGTGTTGTGTCCTGGTCTAATGTAGCGGTGTTGTGTCCTGGTCTAATGTAATGGTGTTGTGTCCTGGTCTAATGTAATGGTGTTGTGTCCTGGTCTAATGTAGCGGTGTTGTGTCCTGGTCTAATGTAATGGTGTTGTGTCCTGGTCTAATGTAACGGTGTTGTGTCCTGGTCTAATGTAACGGTGTTGTGTCCTGGTCTAATGTAATGGTGTTGTGTCCTGGTCTAATGTAACGGTGTTGTGTCCTGGTCTAATGTAACAGTGTTGTGTCCTGGTCTAATGTAACGGTGTTGTGTCCTGGTCTAATGTAACAGTGTTGTGTCCTGGTCTAAAACCAGACTGGTGCACATTGAGAGAGAAGTTTAAAAAAGTTCTTAACTGACAGTTGGCCAGAGTAAGTGGGGCAGAGAGCTGCAGTAAGTGGGACAGAGAGCTGCAGTAAGTAGGGCAGAGAGCTGCAGTAAGTGGGACAGAGAGCTGCAGTAACTAGGGCAGAGAGCTGCAGTAAGTAGGGCAGAGAGCTGCAGTAAGTGGGGCAGAGAGCTGCAGTAAGCGGGACAGAGAGCTGCAGTAAGTGGGGCAGAGAGCTGCAGTAAGTGAGGCAGAGAGCTGCAGTAAGTGGGGCAGAGAGCTGCAGTAAGTGGGACAGAGAGCTGCAGTAAGTTGGACAGAGAGCTGCAGTAAGTAGGGCAGAGAGCTGCAGTAAGTGAGGCAGAGAGCTGCAGTAAGTGGGGCAGAGAGCTGCAGTAAGTGGGACAGAGAGCTGCAGTAAGTTGGACAGATAGCTGCAGTAAGTGGGGCAGAGAGCTGCAGTAAGTAGGGCAGAGAGCTGCAGTAAGTTGGACAGAGAGCTGCAGTAAGTGGGGCAGAGAGCTGCAGTAAGTAGGGCAGAGAGCTGCAGTAAGTGGGACAGAGAGCTGCAGTAACTAGGGCAGAGAGCTGCAGTAAGTAGGGCAGAGAGCTGCAGTAAGTGGGGCAGGAGCTGCAGCGGGACAGAGAGCTGCAGTAAGTGGGGCAGAGAGCTGCAGTAAGTGAGGCAGAGAGCTGCAGTAAGTGGGGCAGAGAGCTGCAGTAAGTGGGACAGAGAGCTGCAGTAAGTTGGACAGAGAGCTGCAGTAAGTAGGGCAGAGAGCTGCAGTAAGTGAGGCAGAGAGCTGCAGTAAGTGGGGCAGAGAGCTGCAGTAAGTGGGACAGAGAGCTGCAGTAAGTTGACAGATAGCTAGAGCTGCAGTAAGTAGGGCAGAGAGCTGCAGTAAGTTAAGCTGCAGTAAGGGGGCAGAGAGCTGCAGTAAGTAGGGCAGAGAGCTGCAGTAAGTGGGGCAGAGAGCTGCAGTAAGTGGGAGCTGCAGTAAGTTAGGCAGAGAGGTGCAGTAAGTTGGACAGAGAGCTGCAGTAAGTGGGGCAGAGAGCTGCAGTAAGTGGGCAGAGAGCTGCAGTAAGTGGGGCAGAGAGCTGCAGTAAGTGGGGCAGAGAGCTGCAGTAAGTGGGGCAGAGAGCTGCAGTAAGTAGGGCAGAGAGCTGCAGTAAGTGGGGCAGAGAGCTGCAGTAAGTGAGGCAGAGAGCTGCAGTAAGTTAGGCAGAGAGGTGCAGTAAGTTGGACAGAGAGGAGTAAGTGGGGCAGAGAGCTGCAGTAAGTGGGCAGAGAGCTGCAGTAAGTGGGGCAGAGAGCTGCAGTAAGTGGGGCAGAGAGCTGCAGTAAGTGGGGCAGAGAGCTGCAGTAAGTAGGGCAGAGAGCTGCAGTGCAGAGAGCTAGTAAGTTGGACAGAGAGCTGGTAGGTGGGGCAGAGAGCTGCAGTAAGTGGGGCAGAGAGCTGCAGTAAGTGGGGCAGAGAGCTGCAGTAAGTAGGGCAGAGAGCTGCAGTAAGTGGGGCAGAGAGCTGCAGTAAGTGGAGCAGAGAGCTGCAGTAAGTTGGACAGAGAGCTGCAGTAGGTGGGGCAGAGAGCTGCAGTAAGTGGGGCAGAGAGCTGCAGTAAGTGAGGCAGAGAGCTGCAGTAAGTAGGGCAGAGAGCTGCAGTAAGTTGGACAGAGAGCTGCAGTAAGTGGGGCAGAGAGCTGCAGTAAGTAGGGCAGAGAGCTGCAGTAAGTGGGGCAGAGAGCTGCAGTAAGTGAGGCAGAGAGCTGCAGTAAGTTAGGCAGAGAGGTGCAGTAAGTTGGACAGAGAGCTGCAGTAAGTGGGGCAGAGAGCTGCAGTAAGTGGGCAGAGAGCTGCAGTAAGTGGGGCAGAGAGCTGCAGTAAGTGGGGCAGAGAGCTGCAGTAAGTGGGGCAGAGAGCTGCAGTAAGTAGGGCAGAGAGCTGCAGTAAGTGGGGCAGAGAGCTGCAGTAAGTGAGGCAGAGAGCTGCAGTAAGTTAGGCAGAGAGGTGCAGTAAGTTGGACAGAGAGCTGCAGTAAGTGGGGCAGAGAGCTGCAGTAAGTGGGCAGAGAGCTGCAGTAAGTGGGGCAGAGAGCTGCAGTAAGTGGGGCAGAGAGCTGCAGTAAGTGGGGCAGAGAGCTGCAGTAAGTAGGGCAGAGAGCTGCAGTAAGTGGAGCAGAGAGCTGCAGTAAGTTGGACAGAGAGCTGCAGTAGGTGGGGCAGAGAGCTGCAGTAAGTGGGGCAGAGAGCTGCAGTAAGTGGGGCAGAGAGCTGCAGTAAGTAGGGCAGAGAGCTGCAGTAGAGCTGCAGTAAGTGGAGCAGAGAGCTGCAGTAAGTTGGACAGAGAGCTGCAGTAGGTGGGGCAGAGAGCTGCAGTAAGTGGGGCAGAGAGCTGCAGTAAGTGGGGCAGAGAGCTGCAGTGGGGCAGAGAGCTGCAGTAAGTAGAGCAGAGAGCTGCAGTAAGTTGGACAGAGAGCTGCAGTAAGTGGGGCAGAGAGCTGCAGTAAGTGGCGCAGAGAGCTGCAGTAAGTGAGGCAGAGAGCTGCAGTAAGTTGGGCAGAGAGCTGCAGTAAGTGAGGCAGAGAGCTGCAGTAAGTGGGGCAGAGAGCTGCAGTAAGTGGGGCAGAGAGCTGCAGTAAGTGGGGCAGAGAGCTGTAGTAAGTGGGGCAGAGAGCTGCAGTAAGTGGAGCAGAGAGCTGCAGTAAGTGGGCAGAGAGCTGCAGTAAGTGGGGCAGAGAGCTGCAGTAAGTAGGGCAGAGAGCTGCAGTAAGTGGGACAGAGAGCTGCAGTAAGTGGGGTAGAGAGCTGCAGTAAGTGAAGCTGCAGTAAGTAGGGCAGAGAGCTGCAGTAGTGGGACAAGAGCTGCAGTAAGTAGGGCAGAGAGCTGCAGTAATGGGAAGAGGTAGGACAGAGAGCTGCAGTATGAAGCAGTAAGTAGGGCAGAGAGCTGCAGTAAGTGGGACAGAGAGCTGCAGTAAGTAGGGCAGAGAGCTGCAGTAAGTGGGACAGAGAGCTGCAGTAAGTGGGACAGAGAGCTGCAGTAAGTAGGACAGAGAGCTGCAGTAAGTGGGGCAGAGAGCTGCAGTATGTGGAGCAGAGAGCTGCAGTAAGTAGGGCAGAGAGCTGCAGTAAGTGGGGCAGAGAGCTGCAGTAAGTGGGGCAGAGAGCTGCAGTAAGTAGGACAGAGAGCTGCAGTAAGTAGGGCAGAGAGCTGCAGTAAGTGGGACAGAGAGCTGCAGTAAGTGGGACAGAGAGCTGCAGTAAGCAGGACAGAGAGCTGCAGTAGGACAGAGATGTGGGGCAGAGAGCTGCAGTATGTGGAGCAGAGAGCTGCAGTAGGGCAGAGAGCTGCAGTAAGTGGGGCAGAGAGCTGCAGTAAGTGGGGCAGAGAGCTGCAGTAAGTAGGGCAGAGAGCTGCAGTAAGTGGGACAGAGAGCTGCAGTAAGTGGGACAGAGAGCTGCAGTAAGTAGGGCAGAGAGCTGCAGTAAGTGGGGCAGAGAGCTGCAGTAAGTGGGGCAGAGAGCTGCAGTAAGTGGGGCAGAGAGCTGCAGTAAGTGGGACAGAGAGCTGCTGTAAGTGGGACAGAGAGCTGCAGTAAGTGGGGCAGAGAGCTGCAGTAAGTGGGACAGAGAGCTGCAGTAAGTGGGACAGAGAGCTGCAGTAAGTGGGACAGAGAGCTGCAGTAAGTTAGGCAGAGAGCTGCAGTAAGTAGGACAGAGAGCTGCAGTAAGTAGGGCAGAGAGCTGCAGTAAGTAGGGCAGAGAGCTGCAGTAAGTGGGACAGAGAGCTGCAGTATGAAGGGCAGAGAGCTGCAGTAAGTAGAGCAGAGAGCTGCAGTAAGTAGGGCAGAGAGCTGCAGTATGAAGGGACAGAGAGCTGCAGTAAGTAGGGCAGAGAGCTGCAGTAAGTAGGGCAGAGAGCTGCAGTAATTAGGGCAGAGAGCTGCAGTAAGTAGGGCAGAGAGCTGCAGTAAGTAGGGCAGAGAGCTGCAGTAAGTAGGGCAGAGAGCTGCAGTAAGTGGGACAGAGAGCTGCAGTAAGTGGGACAGAGAGCTGCAGTAAGTGGGACAGAGAGCTGCAGTAAGTGGGACAGTATGAAGGGCAGAGAGCTGCAGTAAGTAGAGCAGAGAGCTGCAGTAAGTAGGGCAGAGAGCTGCAGTATGAAGGGACAGAGAGCTGCAGTAAGTAGGGCAGAGAGCTGCAGTAAGTAGGGCAGAGAGCTGCAGTAATTAGGGCAGAGAGCTGCAGTAAGTAGGGCAGAGAGCTGCAGGCAGTAAGTAGGGCAGAGAGCTGCAGTAAGTGGGACAGAGAGCTGCAGTAAGTGGGACAGAGAGCTGCAGTAAGTGGGGCAGAGAGCTGCAGAGAGCTGCAGTATGAAGGGACAGAGAGCTGCAGTATGAAGGGCAGAGAGCTGCAGTATGAAGGGTAGAGAGCTGCAGTATGAAGGGCAGAGAGCTGCAGTATGAAGGGTAGAGAGCTGCAGTATGAAGGGACAGAGAGCTGCAGTAAGTGGGACAGAGAGCTGCAGTATGAAGGGCAGAGAGCTGCAGTATGAAGGGTAGAGAGCTGCAGTATGAAGGGCAGAGAGCTGCAGTATGAAGGGTAGAGAGCTGCAGTATGAAGGGCAGAGAGCTGCAGTATGAAGGGTAGAGAGCTGCAGTATGAAGGGCAGAGAGCTGCAGTATGAAGGGTAGAGAGCTGCAGTATGAAGGGCAGAGAGCTGCAGTATGAAGGGTAGAGAGCTGCAGTATGAAGGGCAGAGAGCTGCAGTAAGTAGGACAGAGAGCTGCAGTAAGTGGGGCAGAGAGCTGCAGTATGAAGGGCAGAGAGCTGCAGTATGAAGGGCAGAGAGCTGCAGTAAGTGGGGCAGAGAGCTGCAGTATGAAGGGATCAAGTGAATTAGCTCCTATGTATTTAATATCATCACTCATTATGAGCCCTCGTTTAAAACAAAAAACATTCAAAACAATTAGAGACAAAACATTTCTAACAGAAAGAACAATTAACCCAAAACGCCATCTTGTTGACTAGCATACAGAAGGCAGTTAGCTAGCTGGCTACTTAGCATGGTTAGTTAAACATAAAAAAATGTATGTTACATTCTCTTAAATGTATAAACAAAGAGTAGAAGGGAAGAAGCCCCCCCCCCCCCCCATCTATACATTAATCTCCCCTTTCCGCTCTCTGTCTCCTCTCTGTCTGTCGTTCTTCATGTAGAGTTAGCTGCCATCGTTGTGAGGATGTCTTTACCAGATGGTGCAGCAGTAGACATATGTTGTAAGCTCGCAGACACACACAGTCGTAGCAGACAAATTGTACCTAATCTCCCCATTGCGCTTAATCACATCAGTCTTTTCCCAGCCAGTCTCTCTCACCCTGTATGTACCTGCTAACATGCCTCCTTCATCCTGATCTTGTCTGTTTACACTTAGAAGATCTGATCAAAATCAGATCACAACGTGTCTTTTAGTCATATCACCTGTCTGAATAATGTGGGTAAAATCAGAATGTCGGACATGATCAGGACACAAGACGCATGTTAGCACCAGGTATGAACAGGGCTACTGTCTATCAGAGCTCATACATATCCCACAACACACTGAAGGAACAGGAACCCTCAGTTACTGGGAGTAACACAACGGGTGGGTCTAATCCTGGATGCTGATTGGTTAAAACCGCATTCTTGGCGGTTTCTATCAATAGAAAACAGGTAAAACGAAACAAAGTGCAGCTAGTTTGCAGTTTTTCCAGCTTCAGTTTAAAGTGATTGTGTTACTGTGTTGTTGGCCAGCTCCTCTGAACAACAGTGTCCTGACGAGAGAACACATTTTCTATGCCCGGTGAAATCGTGCCTTGTTAGCTCATTGTTATATATGTATTCAAATAAATGTCACTAGAAAACAGCTTAAACAAACGCACATGCAGCTAGTTCGCTGTTATTCTGCCTGCCTGTTATTTTGACGTGACTGTAAGTTAGCCGTAGTTGGCTAACTAGCAAGCAAGGGATAAGAATGTTGACCAGCCAGTATGGCAATGGAACACTTAGAATGAACGACTGGGTCACGTCCATAGTTACAGAACAAAAAGACTGAACAACTGGGATGTGTCTCTAGCAACCGAAATAATAGAACGAACAACCGACCAGCTTGCTTGGGTAGCAACCCCAGTCACGTCAACAAACTCCCCCTCAATGTGAGCAATATGAGCAAGACAAAGACATAGGAGCTGATTGTGGACTTTAGGAAAAGGAGGGCAGAACAGGCCCACATTAACATAGACAGTGCTGAAGTGGAAACGGAGTTTCAAGTTCATTGGTGTCCACATCACCAACAAACTATTATGGTCCAAAAACACCAAGACAGTCGTGAAGAGGGCGCGACAACACCTTTCCCACATAACCTCAAAAAGTTTTACAGCTGCACCATTGAGAGCATCCTCACTGGTTGCATCACCGCCTGGTATGGCAACTACTCAGCATCTGATCGTAAGGCACTACAGAGGGTAGTGCGTACGACCCAGTACATCACTGGGGCCAAGCTTCCTGCCATCCAGGACCTCTATAATAGGCGTGTCAGAGGAATGGCCAAAAATTTGTCAAAGACTCCAGTCATCCAAGTCATAGACTGTTCCCTCTGCTTACGCACGGAAAACGGTACCGGATCGCCAAGTCTAGGACCAAATGGCTACTTAAATCTTAAGTCGACCCCCTACTTTTTCGAACATTCGGTTAAAAATCGCGCAACATTTCAGCGTCCTGCTACTCATGCCAGGAATATAGTATATGCATATTAGTATGTGTGGATAGACAACACTCTGACGTTTCTAAAACTGGTTAAATCACGGCTGTGACTATAACAGAGCCTGCGTTTCATCGAAAAGCGCAAGAAAAACTGATCACTGAAAACTGGAAAAAGTATCAATGCGCCACTTGCATGTATTGTTGATGGGAAACCAAATTACATGGGGCTGAGATTGCAAGTCCTGCAGCTTCCACACGATGTCACCAGTCTTGTCAATTGCCTGGCCTTTGTTTCTTGGTCAAACGAGCGAGAGAGAGTCCATTCCTTCCGGTCTCCGACAGGATGTTTTGGATGGGAAATTTCCGACCATGAGTTCAAGACGTGGAGCAAATCGCCCCGTGATCAATTTGATGGATTATTAACGTCTACTAATACCTAAAGTTGGATTACAAAAGTATTTAGAAGTGTTTTGTGAAAGTTTATCGTCAACTTTTTTAATTTAAAAAAATGACGTTGCGTTTTAAAACGCTGTTTTTTCCTTGATCACACAGTCTTCATAGATCGATATTTAGGGTATATATGGACCGATTTAATCGAACAAAAGACCCAATAGTGATGTTTATGGACATCTAGGAGTGCCAACAAAGAAGACCGTCAAAGGTAATGAATGTTTTATATTTTATTTCTGCGTTTTGTGTAGCGACGACTATGCTAATTATTTTGTTTACGTCCCCTTCAGGCATTTTGGGGTGTTGCATGCTATCAGATAATAGGTTCTCATGCTTTCGCCGAAAAGCATTTAAAAAATCTGACTTGTTGGCTGGATTCACAACGAGTGTAGCTTTAATTCAGTACCCTGCATGTGTGTTTTAATGAACGTTTGAGTTTTAACGAGTGCTATTAGCATTTAGCGTAGCGCATTTGCATTTGCAGATGTCTAGATGGGACGCATGCGTGCCGGGTCGACGTAAGAGGTTAACAACTTCTACCCCTAAGCCATAAGAATGCTGAACAATTAATCAAATGGCCACCCGGACAATTTACAGTTGAAGTCGGAAGTTTACATACACCTTAGCCAAATACATTTAAACTCAGTTTTTCACAATTCCTGACATTTAATCCTAGTGAATATTCCCTGTTTTAGGTCAGTTAGGATCACCACTTTGTTTTACGAATGTGAAAGGTCAGAAAACTAGGAGAGAGAGAATGATTTATTTCAGCTTTTATTTCTTTCATCACATTCCCAGGAGCTCAGAAGTTTACATACACTCAATTAGTATTGGTAGCATTGCCATTAAATTGTTAACTTGGGTCAATTGTTTTGGATAGCTTTCCACAAGTTTGGTGAATTTTGGCCCATTCCTCCAGAGCTGGTGTAACTGAGTCAGGTTGGTAGGCCTCCTTGCTCGCACACGCTTTTTCAGTTCTGCCCACACATTTTTATAGGATTGAGTTCAGGGCTTTGTGATGGCCACTCCAATACCTTGACTTTGTTGTCCTTAAGCCATTTTGCCACAACTTTGGAAGTATGCTTGGGGTCATTGTCCATTTGGAAGACCCATTTGCGACCAAGCTTTAATTTCCAGACTGATGTCTTGAGATGTTGCTTCAATTTATCCACGTAATTTTCCAACCTCAGATGGCATCCATTTTGTGAAGTGCACCAGTCCCTCCTGCAGCACCCCCACAACATGATGCTGCCACACCCGTGCTTCACGGTTGGGATGGTGTTCTTCGGGTTGCAGGCCTCCCCATTTTTCCTCCAAACATAACAATGGTCATTATGGTCAAACAGATCTCTTTTTGTTTCATCAGACCAGAGGACATTTTGCCAATAAGTACAATCTTTGTTCCCATTTGAAGTTGAATTCTGTAGTCAGGCTTTCTAATGGCGGTTTTGGAGATGTGGCTTAAATAATAACCTGGTCCTTCTGTAGCTCAGTTGGTAGAGCATGGCGCTTGTAATGCCAGGGTAGTGGGTTCGATCCCTGGGACCACCCATACGTAGAATGTATGCACACATGACTGTAAGTCGCTTTGGATAAAAGCGTCTGCTAAATGGCATATATTATTATATTATTATTATTATATTATTATATTATTTAACCAGGTAAGCTAGTTGAGAACAAGTTCTCATTTACAACTGCGACCTGGCCAAGATAAAGCATAGCAGTGTGAACAGACAACACAGAGTTACACATGGAGTAAACAAACTGTAATGTTATTCGTCTGCTGTTTGAAGAAAGTCAGACCGAAATGCAGCGTGTAGGTTACTCATGACATGTAATGAAGAAAATGCTGTACATGAAATAACTGAGAATACAAAACAACAAACGAGTGAAACTAATTACAGCCTATCTGGTGACTAACACAAAGACAGGTACAATCACCCACGAAATACAACGCGCACTCAGGCTGCCTAAATACGGTTCCCAATCCGAGACAACTAGAATCAGCTGACTCCAATTAGGAATCGCCTCAGGCAGCCACGCCTAACTAGACACACCCCTACTAATACACACTCCTAATTAATACAAACCCCAATACGAAATACAACATATAAACCCATGTCACACCCTGGCCTACCCAAACATATAACAAAAACACAAGATACAATGACCAAGGCGTGACACAAACGTACAGACAATAACACAATAGAAGAAAAATAATGTCTATATACAGTGTGTGCAAATGAGGTAGGAAGGTAGGCAATAAATAGGCCATAGGAGCAGAGTAATTACAATTTAGCAGATTAACACTGGAGTGATAGATGAGCAGATGATGACGTGCAAGTGGAAATGCTGGTGTGCAAAAGAGCACACCGGAAGTAAATAAGTAAATAAAAACAATATGGGGATGAGGTAGGTAGATTGGGTGGGCTATTTACCGATAGACTATGTACAGGTGCAGCTATCAGTTAGCTGCTCGGATAGCTGATGTTTGAAGTTGGTGAGGGAGATAAAAGTCTCCAACTTCAGCGATTTTTGCAATTCGTTCCAGTCACAGGCAGCAGAGAACTGGAAGGAAAGGCAGCCAAATGAGGTGATGGCTTTAGGGATGATCAGTGAGATACACCTGCTGGAGCGCGTGCTACGGGTGGGTGTTGTTATCGTCACCAGTGAACTGAGATAAGGTGGAGCTTTACCTAGCATGGCCTTGTAGATGACCAGGAGCCAGTGGGTCTGGCGACGAATATGTAGCGAAGGCCAGCCGACTGGAGCATACAGGTCGCAGTGGTGGGTGGTATAAGGGGTTTTGGTAACAAAACGGATGGCACTGTGATAGACTGCATCCAGTTTGCTGAGTACTGCATATACTGTAGATACTTTTGTACCTGTTTCCTCCAGCATCTTCACATGGTCCTTTGCTGTTGTTCTGGGATTGATTTGCACTTTTTGCTCATAGTACGTTCATCTCTAGGAGACAGATCGCGTCTCCTTCCTGAGCGGTATGACGGCTGTGTGGTCCCATGGTGTTTATACTTGCGTACTATTGTTTGTACAGATGAACGTGGTACCTTCAGGCATTTGGAAATTGCTCCCAAGGATGAACCAGACTTGTGGAGTTCTACAATTTTTTTCTGAGGTCTTAACTGAGTTCTTTTGATTTTCCCATGTTGTCAAGAAAAGAGGCACTGAGTTTGAAGGTAGGCTTTGAAATACATCCACAGGTACACCTCCAATTGACTCAAATGATGTCAATTAGCATATCAGAAGCTTCTAACGCCATGACATAATTTTCAGGAATTTTCCAAGCTGTTTAAAGGGACAGTCAACTTAGTGTATGTAAACTTCTGACCCACTGGAATTGTGATACAGTGAATTATAAGTGAAATAACCTGTCTGTAAATAATTTTGGGAAAAATAACTTGTGTCATGCAGAAAGTAGATGTCCTAACCGACTTGCCAAAACTATAGTTTGTTATAACAAGAAATTTGTGGAGTGGTTGAAAAAATGAGTTTTAATGACTCCAACCTAAGTGTATGTAAACTTGCGACTTCAACTGTATATTGACCCTCTTCCTGTTACTTAGATTTTTTTTCTTTATAATTCACTTCAGTAAATACTTTCCTAACTCTTTAACTGCATTGTTGGTTAAGGGCTTGTCAGTAAGCATGTCACAATAAGTTTGTATTCAGCAAATGTGACAAACACAATTTGATTTGATTAGATTTGTGTCGGGACTATATCTTGTGGAAGGATGAAACATGTTTTAAATATGTTGGTAACCCGTTGTATAAAAGTTATAACGCCCTTGAAGCTAGTGTTTGGAGGATATATTGGCATGGTTTGTATCACCTGTGACAATATATCCTCCAAAAACAGGCTTTTTGGGCATTATCACTTAAATAGCCCTCTGTTACTGGGAGTTAACCCTCTGTTACTGGGAGTTAACCCTCTGTTACTGAGATTTAACCCTCTGTTACTGAGAGTTAACCCTCTGTTACTGGGAGTTAACCCTCTGTTACTGGGAGTTAACCGTGTGTTACTGGTAGTTAACCTTCTGTTACTGGGAGTTAACCCTCTGTTACTGGGAGTTAACCTTCTGTTACTGGAAGTTAACCTTCTGTTACTGGGAGTTAACCCTCTGTTACTGGGAGTTAACCCTCTGTTATTGGGAGTTAACCTTCTGTTACTGGGAGATAACCCTCTGTTACTGGGAGTTAACCCTCTGTTATTGGGAGTTAACCCTCTGTTACTGGGAGTTAACCCTCTGTTACTGGGAGTTAACCCTCTGTTACTGGGAGTTAACCGTGTGTTACTGGTAGTTAACCTTCTGTTACTGGTAGTTAACCTTCTGTTACTGGGAGTTAACCCTCTGTTACTGGGAGTTAACCTTCTGTTACTGGAAGTTAACCTTCTGTTACTGGGAGTTAACCCTCTGTTACTGGGAGTTAACCCTCTGTTATTGGGAGTTAACCTTCTGTTACTGGGAGATAACCCTCTGTTACTGGGAGTTAACCCTCTGTTATTGGGAGTTAACCCTCTGTTACTGGGAGTTAACCCTCTGTTACTGGGAGTTAACCCTCTGTTACTGGGAGTTAACCCTCTGTTACTGGGAGTTAACCCTCTGTTAGTGGGAGTTAACCCTCTGTTACTGGGAGTTAACCCTCTGTTACTGGGAGTTAACCCTCTGTTACTGGGAGTCAACCCTCTGTTACTGGGAGTTAACCCTCTGTTACTGGGAGTTAACCCTCTGTTACTGGGAGTCAACCCTCTGTTACTGGGAGTTAACCCTCTGTTACTGGGAGTTAACCCTCTGTTAGTGGGAGTTAACCCTCTGTTACTGGGAGTTAACCCTCTGTTACTGGGAGTTAACCCTCTGTTACTGGGAGTTAACCCACTGTTAGTGGGAGTTAACCCTCTGTTACTGGGAGTTAACCCTCTGTTACTGGGAGTTAACCCTCTGTTACTGGGAGTCAACCCTCTGTTACTGGGAGTTAACCCTCTGTTACTGGGAGTTAACCCTCTGTTACTGGGTGTTAACCCTCTGTTACTGGGAGTTAATCTTCTGTTACTGGGAGTTAACCCTCTGTTACTGGGAGTTAACCCTCTGTTACTCCCATGTCCTTGTCGGGAATAGTTTATTGTAGGTACGTGTGCTTCGTGTGACTGGTGCTAGACGGGGTTTGTTCCCATGTGTTTGGTGTTTTTTATATGTAGTTATGTTTATTAATCGGCTCCGGCTATTTACCAAGTTCTGCTGTCCTGCATTTGACTTCACTGCCACCAGTTACGCACACACACACACACACACACACACACACACACACACACACACACACACACACACACACACACACACACACACACACACACACACACACACACACACACACACACACACACACACACACACACACACACACACACACACACACACACTCAAGCACACGCACACACACTCAAGCACACACACACACACTCAAGCACACACAGGTACACACACAGACACACAAGCACACACACACACACGATGGGAAGACAGGAGAAAGAAGTGGATGTGGAAACACATGTTAGGGTAAAGAAGTGGTTAATATAAGTTAAGTGCACTTTGCAGCAGTCCTGTTTACAATCTGGTGGCAGTAGAAATGTCCATGTAAGCAAATGGTTCTGTGGAACTGGTCTGTTGTCATCCAGGCATTGGTTGATTTCCAAATGACCCCCTATTCCCTATAGAGTGCACTACTTTTGACAGGAACCTAAAGGAAAAAGGGTGCCATTTTGGACGGATCCATTATCTGTTTCTGGATGATGCCACCGTTTAGACCAGAGGGTTGGTGTGTGTTTT